>NC_056737.1:1208987395-1209147395 GCF_019279795.1 Protopterus annectens
AATGAAGGTTTAAATCAAATAGAGTTATGTAGTAGGATATCAAAATGCATATGAAAAAAGAAGAAAAAGGAGATATAAAGAATGAGAGGCCAGTAGTGTTAAATAACACAGACTATAAGATATTTATGAAAATAATACAGACAAGATTTGAGAATAAGATGCAATATATAATGGAGAAAAGTGTATATGACATGAAAGGAAAAGGATGTCAAAAGTTAACAGACAAATAGTGGATGATGTTGCAAAAGGAGAGAAGATTTAAAATGTTTGGTAGGTGATGTTAATAAAGCATATGATTCAATAAAACATGATGTGTTTTGGCAAATAATGGAAATGTACAATATTAGTAATTCGATTAAGCCAGTACGTATAATGATATAAAATAATAATAAAGTAAGAGTCTTAGCGAATGGTTGGTTAAGTAAAGAAACAGAAATGAGAAATGGTATAAAACAAGTATGTCCTATCAGTAGTATTTTACTTACTATAGTTATGAATATGATAGTCTGTGGGCTTAATTATAAAATGAAGAATGCAAAATACATAATTCACAAAGATGTTGAAATTCCAGTTATGATTTCATATGCAGATGACATTATTATAACTACTAAAAATAAAGAATGGATGAGAAAAATTATATTTTATCTAGCTGATTGTCTAAAATAAATAGACATGCCTTTAAATAAAGAGAAAAATAAAAGGAATGGGAGACATAATGATAATATCAGGTATACAATTCTCTATGAAATATCTGTTTTAGGAATAAATGATGATAAAGAAGTTAATAGAAAGTAATGGGATATAATATTAAAGGAATTGGAAGATATTTGTGTTTTATGGAAAACATGCAAATTAGCGTATAAGAAGAAAGTAAGTCTGAGTATTCAGTAGTAACATGTAAGACCGTATGTTTCTCAAGTGTTGTTATGATTCTTAGAATACATGAGAAGCCATCATTATAAATATTTTTTCTTTTATATGGGGATCTAGATTAAGCCCTGTGAAAAGGGGATCATTATATATGAATAAAGAAGAAGGAGGATTCGGTATGTTAAACCCAACGGTGTATGATACATCATTACATTTGTATAAGGTTTTAAAATGGTTAAATGAAAAATGTGAATTTAGTAACAGGATTATTTAAATATAAGTACAAAGAATTGTAGGAAATAATAATAAGTAATGAAAGAATGTTATAGTGAAGAAATAGAGAAATATCAACAAAAGATAATGTGGAAAATAAAGATTGATGAAGTGAAAAAAGGTAGAAAAAACATGGCATAAAATATTATGAGAAATATTATTGCATCACTACTTTAAGAGTAGTGATAGTATACATATGGATATGACTGAATATGGGTATTATAAGAATAGAAATAAAGAATGAAAACTGAATTTGGATAAAAAGTGTTTTATGTTGTATGTTTATTATGGAATGAGAGAATTAATGAAATTATGTTTAATGAGAATTGGGCATTGTCATTAATATTAAAAAAGATATATTAAATAAATATTAAAAAAAGATATATTAAATAAATATTAAAAAAGATATATTTTGGTTATAGAAAAAGGAATGGGGGTCAAATAAAGAACTATGTATTTATGAACAATAGACTGATGCGAAGAAACATGAAAATGAAAGTTACTTTATGCTGTTGCATAAATTTGTAAATATGTATATATAATTAAAATGTAAATATGTATATAATGTAAAATGTAAATAAAGAATTCCTGCTCTTTCCTGTTACCGCTACAGGGCAGAGGATTGTTGCAATGCATGCACACTGGGAAGAGATAGACTTGCAGTTGAGTGTAGCTGAGAGAGATGGTCATATAATGCTGTTTTGGAAGATGACGGTTTAACAGATGAAAAATTGCTGATGGATGAAAATGAACACAGCAAAGCTGCTGCTGCTTCCTGGGGGGTATAATAATTGGGGAACACAGTATTATGCAGTCTGGGTGAGAAGCTAAACAACATGGAGCATGCCCACTATCTGTTTGTTTCTCTGAGATGCACAAAGAAAGCTCTGTTTGTGATCTATGTAAGGAAAGCACTATAACCTATGTAAATTTGGCTCAGAAAACAGTCTCAGCTACTACAAACTTTCCTTTTCAGGCTAGAATGTAACCTGTTGCATACATTTCAGGTCAGCAAATTGATCACAACATTGTTTGGGACACTTATTTATCTTCTTTAAGCTTTTCTGGTAAAGACATAAGACCCTTTGTCATGTAAGGAAAGTGCCTTTCTGCAATGTAACTTTTAAAACTTTTGCACATGCTGAAACTTTTCTTCTGAAATATGACTTAAAAACATGTCTCCCATGCACTAATTATACATTTCTTGATATGAATATTTAACCAAAATGTTGTGTTGTGGTGCAGTTTCACACAGCTTATATTAAAGTCGAATAAGTTAAGACATTTCTTCTTCTCTTTGCCATTCTGCTTTTGAGGTTAAAAATACACATTGATAGAAACATTTGGATGGGTACTTGGGAGTTATGGGTCACTCTGACAAATTTCCAGGAAAACGTTGTCCATATTTCTTGTGTTGCTCATATGTATGGGTTTAAAGCTTATGTGCATTATGTGGGCCAACCTGAAATATGTTTTTCTGTGGCTGTCATAGGTTCATAGGTTTATAGGTTCATGGGTTCATAGGTTCATAGGTTCATGGGTTCGTTGATTCATAGGGTCATGGTTTCATAGGTCTTTACCAGGCTAACAACCACAAAAGCCTTTTTAAGCATCATCATTTAATTCAAAATTGTATTAAATGGAATGTCTTTAATGCAGGGAAGTAGGCTGTACTTCCCAAATTGTGTTAAGTTTTGTAGGAAATGGAAGGGGATGTGCCTTGGGTTCAAGACCCTGATACACCAAACCTGCCCACTACTCTTTCTATAAAGTTGTAAAGCCTACTGCTAGATATGAAAGTGATATAGATGAACAACTTTCTCATTGTTTTGTGGGTACTGATGATGAAAATGGACAAAGTAATACATGGAATAGCGAGTGTATCAAAGAACATGCGACTAATGGTAATATTGAGAATAACGAGTGCCTCAAAGAACATGTGAGTAATGGTAATAGGACAAAGTAATACAGGGAATAGCGAGTACCTCAAAGAACATGTGAGTAATGGTAATAGGACAAAGTAATACAGGGAATAGCGAGTGTATCAAAGAACATGCGACTAATGGTAATATTGATGCTATTAATACTATTGGGGAATGGGTTAGAAAACACAAGTTAAAATGTAGGATGAAACACACTGCAAAAAATAGGCAAAGGGATAAAATGTAAGTATGCTTTCTCAACATTAACAGTCTCATAAACGAATACAGATGTCTTGCAGTCTTAGAAAATGTAAACATTTCCCTACAGATATAATTTGTTTGCTTGATATCAGATTATTAACTGAAGTAACACAGACAATTATCATTTGTTTCAAGTTATAACATTTACTGGTCTTTTGGGAAAGACCTATGTTGTGGCATTTCAATATTATATAAAATATGAAATGATTGGATGTCACAGTCCACCTTCTAGGACATTTATTTGTCTGTAATTTTTGTATTTTGTCTTATTTCTATATATGCCCCCACTTTTGTAAAAGAGCTTGAGTATGTATTCAGGTCCTTGCAGGCATGTGTACTAGTCTCTCCACCTGTTACCATTGTTGGTGATCTAAATTGCCACTTATGAAAAAAAAATACTGAAAAGGTAAATAATAATGTTAAATATTTTATGAGGTTTTGCAGAGCTGGAAACTTAAGGTCCTATTTTAGGACACACTTAAGTGAGGGGCCTTTTGTTACTGGGATTGATATTTTTTCTTATACTGATACTTGGTCGTTATCTTTTTTATAAACTGTTTACTTTTGGTATTCCAGGCCATAAATAATTATTCTTTTTCCTTAGAGAGTATAATAAAGACAGCCTATTAGGTAAGATGGTTAAAAAAATTGACTAGGAAAATTCTATATATAATCTATTAGAAAAGACAGAGTATAGAACTTTGGCAAAATCTGACTCTGGCAGATGTAAGCCCTTCTCAAACTGCCTGATGGCTTCTTTTGAACAAAAGTGTAAAACTTTATATTGTATATTGGAGAAAGCTATGTGGACTCATTATAAAAAGCACTATGGCAATTTCTTATTGGGTTATGAATCTGCTGTAGAATGTAAAGACATGGATCTAGGACTGTTTAATGAAAGTTCAACAGTCTGAATCCAGTATCACCGAACACAATTTAGCGAAAGCACTTTCACCAAAAAAGCGCTTTCGCTAAACTGTGTTAAATAAAAAAATAATAAAAAAAAAACCATTAAATTAACATTTATGTAGGGGGGCAAGCCCCCTGCACCCTCCCCACTTTAATAGTCTCACTCTGAGATCACACTACAGTGGGAAAAATGGAATTTTCCCTTATCTGCACCGTAGTACGTCCTCCGTAACAGGCATACTTATGCAAAAATGCGGCTTTGATGAAAAGCATTTTTGCATAAGTATGCCCAGCCATCAGTAATTCAGTGACAAATTTATTCGGGGATAAGTATGGATCCCAAAGACATAAATGCCACACAGTTTTTGGAAAAAAGCCAGAAGGCATTACTGAAGAAAAAACATTCTTTATTATATAAGTAAAAATATGTAGTTCAAGGGATGAAGACAGAAGTTTCCCATTTTCTAGGGAAAATTACAAAATACGAGTGATAGATTCATAGGTGTTTACCATGCTAATGAGCACAAAGGCCTTTTAAGCCTAGCTATGCATCCTAAATCTCTGACAAGTTCTGGTACCATTGATAAGTGTAAGCAGGGATTTGGGAAATTAAACATTTACAAGCAATTGCCTGGGAGATGAACCATTTACAGGTCGTGTGTCTATTAGAGACATAGGTGCCAAACCAAGGATAAATTTCCTGTTCCCCATCCAATTGTCCAAGTTGCACTTGAACTGGGTTAGGGAGGAACTCTGCTTCACATGGATGGGGAGCCTGTTCCATAGACAGGGTAGTCTCTGGGATACATACATATCTCTCCAGCAGGTCCTGTTTATATCACAGCCAAGGGTTAAGTCTTTAGAAACAGGTAATTCTGGTGCTGTTTCTTTTGTGGATATGCAGGACGTCCATCAGAGTAGGGTCTGACAATTCCCTGTATGTCAAACATAGAACCCCCTCAACAGCCTGTAGGAGACAGAATACATGGATAGAACCTTGAGACAATCTGCAGAGGCAATTTTACTTATGCCCTGTATTCTTTTGGTGATGAACCGCTGTGGATGTTCCAGTTATTGGATAAACCTGGTTAAGTACATACCAAAGGGGGGTATTGAACTCAATGACAGGTCTGATGAATGCCAAATACAGTGGAACAATGACCTCCTTGAACCTAGTTGCCATACCTTTGTTTTGCATGGCATAGAATGATTTCTTCACTACTGTGAACATGTGATGGTCAAAGGTTAGATTGCTGTCTATGTGTGCCCCTATGTCCCTGACTACTGGGTCAACTCTAAGAGGTGTGTTGTCAGTATGATAGTTACCAGGGATGGATGACTTCCTGAAGGATACTATTATGCATTTCTTGGTATTTAGTTTTGTCCATGGCTCTGACACCAGTTATTAGTCTGTGTTAGCCCCTCCTGGAGAACATTTGTGTCAGTGTGGGATTCAATGACAGCTCCTAATTTGCAATCATCTGCAGATTTAGTCAGCCAGAGACCATTGACATTGGCCTTGACTTCTGAGAAGTAAATGCCAAAAATGAGTGGTCCAAGGACAGATCCCTGAGGGACTCTACTTGTGACTGGCCTCTTTGTATAGGTGGACTCGAATTCTAACTTCCTGGGTCCAGTCTGTGGGCTGGTTGGCTATCCACCAGGTGGCATACAGGTTTGCACTTAACTTTTTGAGTTTGTCAATAATGCCCGAGTCTGATATTATGTCAAATGCCTTGGCCAGATCAAGGTAGGCAGTGTGAATCATTTTGCCCTCCTCCATTGCCTCTGTGACCGTCTCAAAGAAGTCCACCAGGCTGAGTAGGCATGACCTACCTTTGACAAAACCAACCTGGGTTGGGTCCAGTGTCTGGAGGTTTACTATATCATTATTGATCATTTCCATGATAATACTTTCCTTGGCTTTGCACATAAAACTTGTGAGACTTATGGGTCTGCAGTTTCCAGCATCTGTAGATGACACACATTTATGCAGAGGGTTTGTTGTTCTCCATTCACGAGAAATGAAGCCTGTTTGGAGGCTACAGTTAAATGGTAATAGCAGAATCCCTGATAGGTCATGTTTCATGCTATTTAGAAGGCATCCTGGGATATTGTGCGAGCCCATTGATGCAGCGTTCTTGGCCTTATAGAAAGCATTAATGACCTGTTCTCTAGTGATAGCAGGGGAAGTTATATTTGATGGTATTTCCTGAGGGTGGTTGAGGGGGAGAGAGAGGTAAAGTCAGAGCTGAATTTGTCAGCTAGTAGGTTTGCTATGTCTTCTGGCTCAGTATAGGTGTCTCCATTTACAATGAGCTTTACACATGATTGTGTATAGGCTTTGAGGTTACAGACATAGGGAAAGAATGCCTTATGGTTGACCTTGGCCTGAGAGGCCAAATATACCTCAAATTTGGCTTTGGTAGACTTTATTTGTCTGCTGAGTTGTTTGGTTAGTTTGACGAGAGTGCTTTTATCTTGCTGGATGCTGCACCTACTAATTTTTTCCATGATTTATTTTCTTCTGTTATACAGCCTATTGTGTTTATGATTCCACCAAGGTGGCTTGTTTTCTGAGTTCATAGGTTCATAGGTAGGTACTAGGCTATTGGCCCTAGGGCCTATATAAGCCTAGCCAAAAAGTTACCCTGGCTTTCACCACCCAAGAAAATTATTGTTCTGTGCCCCTGTCGAGCAGAGACACAGAGGTGATCCCTGGGTGAATTTCCTATCTCCCATTCAATTATCAAGATTTTTCTTGAAGAGTGCTAATGAGGAGCTTTGTTTGATATAGATAGGTAGTTTGTTCCAGAGTATGGGAAGTCTCTGGGACAGGAATCTATCCCTCCAGCATGTTCTTTTTATTGTGGTGACAAGGTTTAGGTCCCTAGAGTGTGTAGCTCAGAGGGATTGGGATTTCTTTAAGTGGAACATGTCCAACAGCTCTGGATTTGACATAGCTTTGTATGTTAGGCAGAGATCACCTCTGAGTCGGTGATATGTGACGGAGTAAAGCTGGATTTTTTTGAGATAGTCTGCGTAGGGCATCTGTTTGAGGCCAGTAATCCTCTTTGTGAGGTATTATCGGTTCATAGGTTCATACTAGGCTATCTGCCCTGGAGCATTTATAAGCCTAGCCCGATTGTGCTTGGCTTACGCCACCCCTTGATTTGAGTATACTGTGCCCTTTTTAAAGTTTAATTTACTGTGCCTCTGTCTAATAGTGACACGGAAGTAATCCCCGGGACAAACCTACGATCCCCCATCCACTCATCAAGATTCTTCTTGAAGAGCGTCAGTGAGGTGCTCTGTCTAACATGAATTGGAATTCTATTCCAGAGCAAAGGGAGCCTCTGGGTTATGAATCTGTCCCTCCAGCATGTTCTATTTATTTCTGTGCTGAGGTTCAAGTCCCTCGAGCGCGTGGCTCTAAGGGATTTAGATTTACTGAGGTGGAGCATGTCCATTAATTCTGGGTTGGACATAGCTTTATATGTCAGGCATAGATCGCCTCAAAGTAGGCGGTATGCAACTGAGTAGAGCTGGAGTTTTTTAACCAAGCAGCATATGGCATCTGTTTGAGTCCCTTGATCCTCCTGGTGAGGTACTCTTGGGGTCTTTCTAATTGCTGCAGGTGTCCGGTAAGGTACATCCCAAAGGGGGCATTGTATTCTATGATGGGCCTGATGAGGGATGAATAAAAGGGCACGATTACCTCTCTTGATCTAGATGTGAATCCTTTCATGATGAGGTGGGCTATGTAGAAGGTCTTTCTAACCATTTTGGCAATGTGGTTGTCAAACGAGAGATTGCTATTAACTTGGGTCCCCAGATCCCTAATTACTTTCTCTGTACTTAATGGGTTACCACCTATGTGGTAATTTGTGGGCACATTGTTTTTGCCAAAGGGTATGACTATACACTTTTTGGCATTTAGCTTTAGACCATGGCTCTGGCACCAGTTATCCATCTCTGCGAGACCTTTTTGAAGGATGTTTGTGTCAGCTGGAGAGTCGATTATGGCGCCCAGTTTGCAGTCATCTGCAAACTTGGTGAGCCATAGTCCTCCCACATTGGCCTGTACCTCAGAAAAGTAAATACCAAACAAGAGAGGTCCCAGGACAGAACCTTGTGGGACGCCACTTGTGACCGGTTTCAAGTCTGACATGGCTCCAGCAACTCTGACTCTGTGGGTTCTGTCTTTGAGCCAGTTTGTGACCCATCTTGTGACATAGGGGTTTATATTTAGGCTGGATAGCTTATCTATGATGCCCGAGTGGGGTATTGTGTCAAATGCCTTTGTGAGGTCCAGATAGGCTGTGTGGACTACCTTTCCTTCATCTATGGCCTTGGTGATTGTTTTGAAGAAGTCAACCAGGTTCAAAAGGCAGGATCTGCCCTTGACGAAGCCAAATTGGGTAGGATCTAGTGTCTGTAGCTCCCCAATGTCTTTGTTTATGAGTTCCATGATGATCCTCTCCATAGCCTTGCATACTAGGCTAGTCAGGCTTATGGGGCGATAGTTTCCAGGGTCCGCAGAGGCGCCACCTTTGTGGAGTGGGACGACTGTTGCTGTACGCCATTCTTTGGGCACATATCCTGTGGTGAGGCTGAGATTGTACAGCAGTTTTACTTGAGGGATTAGTTCTTCTTGGAGCTCATGTAGGACGCAACCCGGGACGCCATCTGGTCCCATGGAAGCAGTGTTTTTTGCTTTGGAGAGGGCGGCCTTCACCTGAGCATCAGAGATGTTTGGGAGGCTGCACTCTGCTGGGATAGATACTTGCTCTTTTGGGGTGAGGGGGTGGAGAAGTTTGCACTGAACCTGTCTGCCAGGATATTGGTGATGTCTGTGGGTTCAGTGTATTTTTTGTCATTTAGAATCAACTCAGAACAAGTCTGGGAGTTGCATCCCAGGTTCCTAACATAACTGAAAAAAAGCCTTATGATTGTCTTTAGTGTCCTGTGCAATTTTTCTCTCGAAGCTGGCCTTGGAGGATTTTATGAGGGATCATAATTTTTTGCTAGTACTGATCAGAGATGCCTTCCCTTTTAGGGATTTTGCTCTATCATGTAGTAGCTTCCTCCTTCTGTTGTACAGTTTATTTATGGCTGTGGTCCACCAGACTGGACGCCTGCCTTTGGATGATTGGGTCTTGATTTTGTTTGGGATAGCATGATCCATGCATTCCTGGAGATGTCCATAGAATGCATTTATATAGGATTCTGCAGTTTGGGCCATAGTTTCCACTGTCCCTGGGGACTTGAAGGATTCCACTTCAGTTTTGAGAAGTGTGAAGTTTGCTTTTGAGAAGTTTTTCACTGTGGTTTTCTGGGCTGGGGGTGGGGTCATGATGTGGATATCCAGTGAAATTAATTTATTGTCTGATCTTACCAATGAGGGATATACTTCTGGTATGGAGCATAAAGTCCCCATGTTGGTAATGATCAGGTCTAGTATGTTTTCCCCTCTTGTGGGAGTGGTGACTAGTTGTTCCATAGCATTTGAGTTTATAAATTCCAGGAACCTTTGGGCTAAGGTGCTGGGGCTTGAGTAATGCTCCCAGTCTATGTTTGGGTAGTTGAAGTCTCCCAATATAATGGTGTTCGGAGAGATCTTAGTGTTCTCCAATGTTTTCAGGAAAGCCGAGTGGGATTCCTGACTTTGAGAGGGTGGTCTGTAGGATGCAATAAACTGAAAAGCAGTCTTGCCCACTGTCAGTTGCACATGGATGGTCTCCAATACTTCGTGCACTGCCACTAATGTGGAGGTATGGATATCTTTGATAAATATGGAAACTCCCCCTCCTTTTGTGGTTCGGTCTGGGTTTTGGGGCCGAAAAGCATGATATGAGGTATAACCTGGTAGTGCTGGGGTGCTCTCTGGAGCCTTGAACCAGGTTTCTGTCACTGCACAGATATCGATGCTCTCCATACTGAGGAGAGCTTCGAGTGCATGCATCTTGAGGTTAAGACTTCTGGTGTTTAGCAGCATTACCCTTAGTTTCTTGTTCCTTGTGCTGTCTATGGAGGTTTGTTTGACTTTTGAGCCTTGCCTAAAAAAGGCACTACGGGAGTGGCAAGATCCTTTACTAATATCCGAAAGCCCAGGGGTGACAGGTGCAAGCCATCCCTAGCGAAGCAACGAGGCTTGTCGAGCATGTCATCCCAGGCTGACAGACATTGGATCCCCTTTGAATGACACCAACATTTTAGCCAATTGTTAAAATCGATCATTTTGTCTTTATACTGTGGCATCATTCTAGGTGAGGGTAAGATGCTGCTCAAGGTCAGGGTCATACCGGCCTGGGCTACATGATCAGAGAGCTCCTCTATGTCTCTTTTCATGTAGTCGAGGGAGGTACGTCTCAGGTCATTCACACCAGCATGTACAATGACTGAGTCATATTTGTATTTGCTTTGGAGTGACCTGAGTGCTTGTGTTATGTGGCGGATCCTAGCGCCCGACAGGCAGCTCACTGTGACCTTCTCTTTATTCAGCCTGGTGAGCGGGACGTCAGTGTGTCTGACAATAGAGTCACCTATTACAAGGGTATCAGGTGTGTTATTCAGCCTTAAGGGCTGTGACTGCTTGGCACACTGACTTTGTGTGCTATGTGTTGTACGTGTTTTGTTTTGGGGTAGCGTTTGCTTGAATGTCTGCTTTGGAGGTCTCTGTTGCTTAGGTAGATTTTTATTTAGAGCCTCCAAGTATGTTTTTGTGTTTTTATGTGTTTGGTTCACTGTTGTGGTGGGACTATGTGATACTGGAATTGTGTTGTGTGAGGTTACCTTCTCTTCCTGACTGGTTACACCAGTTTTGAGATGAGAGAGCTCAGCCTCCAGTTTGGCTATATGGTTGCATCTCTCACATATATTTGAACCTGTTTGGAGGAGGAGAGGGTTGTCTGTGTACATGAGACAGTTGTAACATTGCCTCAAAATTCCCAGATTCACCAGCTGGACTGGAGAGGAAACCATTGACTGACCTTTGGACATGCTAGAGTAATATAGGGAACTGAATTAAAATGGACCAATAGGGGACAAGGTAATCATAGAGAGTATAAGAGTAAGTAGTGCTTATGATTTATTAGTGCTAACTTGTAAGATTACTTATTTGGACCAGTGAGGGGCCTTAGAATGAGAATATGGTGTTTAATTTGAGAGATAGAGCAGTTCTAAGGGAAAAAGTGAAGAGCAGACTTTGTGGAGCCAGGAATAGTTTAAACCCAATTAGGCGGCGCTGCCCGATGTTGCGCTATGCGTATTAACGCGCAAAAAAGCGCAAAATCGGGTTTTAAGAGAGGGAGATCAAGGAGTTTGGAATTGACACAAAATGGCCAATAAAACTACAGTTTCAAGGCAGTAACCACTCCCACAGAGGCAGACAGGCTTCTCAATGTTTATCACTGCTACTGATGAACACAGAGACTTCCCTTTAGCCCAAGCAAACAATGGCCTCCAAGAAACTTACAAACAGTTCAGAACAGCAAATCTATAACTGAACTTTTTTAAATCTCAGAAAAGTGGGAAAAAAAGCAAGATTTTTATTTTTTTTTATTTTTTAAGGAAAGCAGCGGTTCACAAGTATCAACAAGTTAGAACAGTGCAGTAAATGACCCCACACTTGAGTGCTAGGCCAGAGACAGATAAAATGCAAGTTTTAATAAAAAAAACGATTTTAAAAATAAGTGCAGGCAGGAAATTCAGTAATCAGCTCTAGGTTGTGTTCTAAATACAGTTACCAACACTGTGGCCTTTCCAGTTGTTGTAGCTGTCTTGTGAGGTACATACCAAAAGGGGCACTGTATTCTATAATGGGTCTAATGAGTGATGAGTAGAGGGGAACAATGACCTCTTTTTTCCTGGATGAGAAACATTTTGTGATGAGGTGTGCCATGTAGAAGGATTTCCTGATTACTGTGGCAATGTCATTATCAAAGGAGAGACTACTGTCCACCTCTGTCCCAAGGTCTCTTATCACACTTTCAGTGTTATGTAGACTACCACCTATGTGGTAGCTCAAGGGTACAGAGTTTTTTACCAAAGGGAATGACAATGCACTTTTTGGCACTGAGCTTGAGGCCATGGCTTTGACACCAGGCATCTGTCTCACTGAAGCCCTTTTGTAGGATATCCACATCATTAGGAGTTTCTATTATGGCTCCTAGTTTGCAGTCATCCGAAAACTGCATTAGCCAAAGACCTTCTGGGTTAGCCTGTACTTCAGAAAAGTAGATACCAAAAAGGAGAGGACCCAGGACAGAACCCTGTGGTACTCTACATGCCACTGGTCTAAAGTCAGATTTGGAGTCTGCTACTACAGCTACACTGTGTGGATTCTGTCGGTGAGCCAGCTGGCAACTCATCTTGTGACATAGGGATTTAGACCTAGTTTAGTGAGTTTATTTATTTATGTTATTTTATTTTATTTTACATTTGTTGACTGGGTTAGTCTAACTGAATATATGTCCATTTTCAGTAGAGGCCTGAGGAGAAAAGCTCCAAGAAAAGAACAGTTTATACAAAGTGCAAATAGATAACTATACATTCAAAAACAATTAGATAACTATACATTCATGTACACTTGTTATTTCAGTCATTTGGAGCAACAGTTAGCATAGACAAATATAAGCATTAGTCAGTTAACATATTGTGTTGAGGAAGTTGACACAGCAGAGTGATGGGTATGAAGAGAGCAAATTATTTATATTTTTAGAGGAGAGAGCAGTAGCAAAGGTAAAATAATTGATGTAAAAAAGGCTAAAGGCAAGGGAAGTTAGTATCAGTCAGGCTTGGTACATGGGCAAAGCCACTGGGATTTTAAGAAAATTTTTAATTGGTTCCTGAAAAGATGGGTGGATGTAGTAGAAGTTAGTTCAGTTGGGTGTTTGTTTCAAGTTTTACCAACAGAGTTAGAAAACAGACAGTCCCCTGATTTGTTTTTAGATTTTAAGGTGGCTACTTGTAACCTATTTGCGGAACGTAGGGTTGGAAGGTTTTGTTAAGAATTGAGGAGGTTACCGAGTATAGGTGTATTTGTGGGATGGTGTAAGATCTTGTAGATAAAGGTGAGTTGCTGGTAGAGTAGCTGATTTTATATTTCCAACCATCCTAGTAGTTTTAGATTTTGGCAGTGGTGGGTTCTAAATGGGGTACCCGTGGCAAATTTGGCTATGTTGTTGTAAGAAGTTGCCAGTTTATTTAAATTGCTTTTGGTTAGGTTTGTGTATATGGGGAGGCATAGAGAAGGGTCACAATCAGGTGAGGTTGAGCAATAGTAATCTTGGCTGAGGCTGTGAGAAATGGTTTGAGTTTATACAGGAAACCAAGTTTTCTATTTACAGATTTAATAGTTAGGTTAATGTGTGTCAAAGTTGAGATTATTATCTATTGTTACACCTAGGGGTTTAGTGGTAGTGTCGTGAGTGGTGACAGTACCATTATTAGAGGTAAGTAAGAGACTGAGTGGAGGGGTGTTCTGTGTGGGTGTAAACAGTAGTAGTTTTGTTTTTTTTTTGGGGTTCAAGAGGAGACACCATTGGTGGAACCATTTTTCCACTAAGGTGAATGCAGTTTGTGTCCTGTTTTGAGTTCAGTTGGAGAGGAAGCAGCACAGATTAGAGTTGAATTGTTGGCATATTGTATGCAGGTAGTTTAGGGAAGGGAGGTTTTCAGATCATTAATGAAAATACTAAAGAGGAATGGACCCAAAATAGATCCTTGTGGGTCTCTAAGATGGTCAGGAGCTGGGAGGATAAGTTGTTCTCCCAGCGCACTGCTTGTTGTCTATTTTCAAGGTATGAATGAAACCATTTAACTGCTTGAGTATCAATTGAAAGAGATTTGAGAATATTTGATAGTAATTGGTGGTTCACCATATCAAAGACCTTGGAGAGGTCTATAAAGAGAGTTGAACAGAGCAGGTTACTATTTCTATTTTTATTAATGCAATCAGTAAAGGATAGGAGTGCAGTGGTAGTGCTGTGGAAAGGCCTGAAACCGTGTTGGCAGTCCACTAATAGGTTATTTTGAAGGAGGTGATGCAGTAGTTGACGGTGAATACATCTCTCCATAACTTTTACTAGGGGTGAGAGGAGGGCTATAGGGCGGAAGTTTGAGAGTTCATTTGAGTTGTCTCCCTTATGCAAGGGGATATTATGTGAGATTTTTCAGAGAGATGGGATGTAGGATTCAGTAATGGTTCTATTTATTAGGATGGAGATTGGGTAGGCTAGTACTCCTGCTGCAATTTTCAGGTATTCAGCTGGGAGGAGATCAACTGATGGTGTACATGGTTTTAGTTTGAGAAATAGAGTGTGAATGAGGGATGTGGGAACAGGCTGGAGATGAAAAGTTTGGGGGAGATTGGTCAGCGGAGGAGATTCTGTGGTGGTGATAGGTGGTAAGGTGTTAGCTAGGGATTGGACAGTTTCAGAGAAAAATTTATTAAAAGTGTCAGCAATTTGGTTGGGAGGGCTTTGAGTTAGGTTAGTGGGGGTAGGAGTTTTGGAGTGACCTGGATGAAGCAGTTTGTTGATTCCTGACCAGAACATTTGTGGGTTTTGCTGTTGGGTTTGTTGGAGTTTGAGGTAGTAGTTTTTTTTGTCAAGGACTATAGATCTTTTTGTGGCATTTCGAACCTGTCTAAAGTCTAGGTGATCTATTGGGTTTTTTGTTTTCCTCAATTTGGACCAGTTTTTATTTCTCAGTCTAATGTTGTGCCTAGTCTCATTAGAGAGCCAGGGAGCAGGTTTGTTTTTAGTTCTGACAGTACATGACGGAGCATGGTTATCAAGGATTTGCAGAAATTTATTGTTAAAGAAAGAGACTGTTTCATCAAGAGGCAGACATTTTAGGGGTGACCAGTTGCATGCTTTGAGCTCTGCTTGGAAGTTCACTGGGTTGAATTTTTTTGTTACAGGTTGCTCTAAATATTGTTTCATTGGGAATGGTGGTCTTTTTTCTAGTTATGAAGGTAAGGGAACGGTCACTAATTTTATCGGGAAGTATGCCTGTTTTGTAATTGAGGGGGTTGCTGTTAACTAGTATCCAATCTAAGGTAGTTTGTTTCTTGCTAGGTTTGTGGGTCCTGGTAGGGAATGTAATGGTTTGGTGAAAGCCAAATAGGTTTATATGAGTAGTAAGTTTGGGAGAGGTGCAACCATTCCAGTCAATATTAATATCACCAAGTTGTATGGTTTCTTGTGGGAGGGCCATTGAGAGCCAGCTAAGGGTATTTTCAAGATTGCTAATATTATTTCCTGGGGGATATATGAGCAAATAATGTATATGGATTTATTAGCATTTATTTGGAGCTTGGAGGTTAAAATCTTGAGATTTTATGGTGATGGTGGATGAATGTCTATTGAGGTGACCTTCAGTTTAGATTTAAACAGTAAAGCCACCCCACCACCCTTTTTATTTAGACAGTCAAGTCAAAGTATGTTATACCCTGGTGGAATTATATTGTTGTCTTTAGTTATGGATTTGAGCCAAGTTTCAGTTAGGCATAAGATGCCAAAAGAGTAGGTGTCTAATAGGTTCATAGGTAGGTACTAGGCTATTGGCCCTAGGGCCCATACAAGCCTAGCCAAAAATGTACCCTGGCTTTCGCCACCCAAGAAAATTATTTTCCTGTGCCCCTGTCGAGCAGAGCCACAGAAGTGATTCCAGGGGGGAATTTCCCATTTCCCATCCAATCATCAAGATTTTTCTTGAAGAGTGCTAATGAGGTTGTGTAATTTTATTGTTTAAGCTATGTATGTTAAGGTGGCCTATAAAGAGAGAGTTTAGGGTTTTGGTGGGGTTGTTAGAAGGGGAAATATTGGCTGATGAGGAATCAGTAGTGGTAGTGTAAGGACCTGGGTTTGGATGAATGTCACCATGTTGAAGTAGACCTAGTTGAAGATTATATTTAAGTTTGAAGACTTTAAAGAATATAGGGCATTCTTTTTTGATTTGGAAATATTTTGTATGGGATAATCTCTGAAACTGTGGAAGAAGGTAGGATGATGAGGATTTTATGTTAATATGGGTCTGAAAAGCTGTAAGAGAGAATGGGCTTGTTTGCCTTGTAGGATATTGAAATCTAGTAAAGCTTAAGGCTTCATAGTAGCTTAAGCTGTAAGATATTAGTAGAGAGGTAAACCTACAGACCAGAGGAGTACTTTAAAGTGTATTGGCCTGCTGGGGATAGCCATTGTGAGGCATATAAGATAGGTTAAACAGGTCAATTGGGATGCAGAGTAGGCCAGTGAAGGGGTGGAGCTACTAGGGGAATTAGGGAGAGGAAGACAAAAAACAGGGGTAAAATATTTAATTGTTTAAAGAGATAATGTAGGCTATTGGTTGGAGGTGTGGCTATGGAAGTAGAAGGTCAAGTGCTCTGGGGGGAGTGGGATCTGGTGGTAGAGTAGGGGAGAAGAGTGAGCCCACAGGGTGAACGGAGCGGGTAGAGCCAAAGGATGGACAAGCCACAGCAGTGAAAAAACAATCTGTGGCTGTAAGAGACTACAGTTAAGAGGTAGGTGTTTGCTAAAGAGGATTCGCAGAGTAAAAACAGAAGAAATGTAAGTTGGGCAGGGCAAGGGATATTTTAGGAGTGTCAGGCAAAGGGTAGTGAAAAAACTGGGTAAAATAGCTGAAGGATAAAGGTTTAACTGAGTTTGGAATGAAAGAGGTGAAAAAGGTAAGGTATGATATGGTATAGGTATAGGCTGCCACCCAGTGGCTTTAGGGGGAATGACAGCAAAAAAGAGTCCACAGAAAATATTGTTAAAATTGTTGTGTCTTTCGGCTTTTGACAGTTAGGGGGTCGCCACAGCTGAACTCCGTTCCGCTAATGATTGACAGTAGATTTTTACATGCCGACTTGCCGGGCCTGACGCACAACCTTCAACAAAGGAACGCCCATTCACGCATGTCGCCACACAGAAGACGCTCTAACTGAGAATTGAATGGGACAACTTCTAACTGTGAGGCGGCAACGCTACCACAGCACCACCACCGCAGTATTTGTAATTAAGAGAACAATATTTATAAGAGTGAGGTTAGGCAGGGGGTACAAGCAGTCTGCAGATGGCTGCTATCGTGCGCTAGTAGGGTGTAGTACTAAGCTCTTAACAGAAATAGTTAACTAAATGCAAACATCATAGTATAAGGTTACGTACACTGAGTTTGTATTGTTTTCAATGAGGGGATTGTCGTTCCAAAGGATGCAGTAAGGGTAGGAGTCTTCACCGGATCCCTGGAGATGATATTCTTTCCAGTGGTGTCTGTGGGTCTATAGATTCTTTGGTGGATATTAATGTCTTTCCTGGGCAGGAGAGAGTGGGAGCCCACAGGTAATAGAACTGAGTTTGTATTGTTTTTAATGAGGGGATTGTCATTCCAAAAGGTGGAGTAAGGGTAGGAGTCTTCACCGGATACCTGGAGATGATATTCTTTCCAGTGGTGTCTGTGGATCTATAGATTCATTCAATTTATCTATAATTCCAGAGTGGGGGATGGTGTCAAAAGCCTTGGTGAGATCTAGATAGGCTGTGAGAACCACCTTACCCTCGTTTACTGCTTTGGTGGCTGCTTCAAATAAGTCTATCAGGTTTAGAAGACATGATCTGCCTTTTACAAACCCGACCTGGGTGGGGTCCAGAGTTTGGAGATTACCGATGTCTTTGTTTATAAGTTCCATGATGGTACATTCCATGGCCTT
The DNA here is from genome assembly GCF_019279795.1 of Protopterus annectens. Classification (NCBI taxonomy): domain Eukaryota; kingdom Metazoa; phylum Chordata; order Ceratodontiformes; family Protopteridae; genus Protopterus; species Protopterus annectens. Next base: position 1,209,005,348 of record NC_056737.1, read on the forward strand.
GCAGACCAGGCTCATTAGGCTAACAAGGTGGTAGTTCTTGGGGTCCATGTTGGCTCCCCCTTTGTGGAGTGGGATAACCGTCGGTGTGCACCATTCAGTGGGCAAAAAAAGCCTGAGGTGAGGCTATGATTGAACATGGTGCTTAGTTGGGGTGCCAGATCATTCTGTACTTCATGTAGAACGCAGCCTGGGATGATGTCAGGTCCCGTGGATGCTGTGTTCTTGGCTTTGGAGAGTGTGGTTTTTACATGTGCAGCCATGATTACAGGAACTTTGCATTCTTCCTGTATAGAGTTGGGCCCTTTAGGGGGTGAGAGGGGGGAAAAGTTAACACTGAACCTATCTACCAGAATGCTGACAATATCAGTTGGTTCTGTATATTTAGTGCCATTGTGCTCTAACTCAGAGCAGATCTGAGTGCTGCCATTGAGATTCCTGACATAGCTATAGAATGCTTTGTGTTTGTCTTTAGAGTCAGTGGTGATTTTACTTTCCTAACTAACTTTGGAGGATTTTATGAGGGATCTCAACTTCTTACAGAGGCTGACCAGGGAGTTCCTCCAGTCATGGGATTTTACTCTTTCTTGCAATAGTTTCTTTCTTCTTGTAACCACAGCAGCAAAAGAAACCAGTGATATCTAGTTATTGTGTTCACCAAACTTTTTTTATTCCAGAATAGAAAGCATAAAATCTCTTAGCGCCTCGGCCCCAACCAGCCTTTACAGAGTAAAATTCTTATTCAACAAAACTTCATTTTATACACGCAACAGTACTTAATTAATCAATTAACATTCAATGAACTTAAAATCAGTGAAAAAAGCTTTTTCTTAAAGCTAAAACAAATAAAACTTTGCCAGCTACATTCCTTATTCATGCCATTAGGTTGCAAGGTATTATATTTGATGATAAAAATTGATTCTTTTTCTCTAAGTAAATGTTTTCACATTTCCTCACTAACAAAATATTGTAAAACCTGCTCTAGAACTGTTACTTTTAAGTCCTTTATGTCTCCTAGGTGCACTTTATTAAAATGTTCTGCTACAGGACTTATGGCTTTATTTTTCTTAATGTCCCTAACATGTTCTTTTATTCTTTCACTTAAGCTTCTTTTAGTCTCGCCTATATAATAATTTTTACACGGGCATCCTATAGCATAAATTATCCCTTTGCTTGCACAAGAAAAAAATTCCTTGAGTTTCAAACTTCTTTCCATTCATTCTCTCAAAAGTTGGTACTATAAATTGACAAATCGAACATTTTCCATAAGGAAAAGTTCCCAATTTTTTTAGACTTCTGATAACTTTTTCTTCTGGTTTAATATATTTACTATGAACCAAAAAATCCTTTAGATTCCGTCCTCTTTGGAATGAAAATCTTAATTCTATTTGTGAAAGTGATAATGCTTCTTTTTTTTACCTGCTTCCAATGCCCTTTTATTAATTCGGTCAACCTGTCTGAAAAAAGGTTGTATTTGGAAACAAAAAACAAAGAATTATCCGTTAATATTTTATTTTTACTTTTATAGTTTCCTAAATTTTTGCTGTGTAAGTTTTCATTCCTAACTTCTGAACTTCCATACATTTTAGCATAACTATCTAATACTATATCTTGTTTATAGCCTCTACTTACAAACATATCTATGGTTTTCTTAGCTTCCTTCCATGATTCATTCTCATCACTACATATTCTTTTTATCCTTAATAATTCTCCATAGGGAATGGAAGTTAAAGTATGAAATGGATGGCAGCTAGTAGCATGCAACATCAAATTAGCTTGATTACATTTTCTATGTATACTAGTTTTAATTCTTCTCTTTATTTTTCCTTCTAAGGTAATATCCAAAAAATTTACCACTAATCCTACCTGTGCCCCATCAAATTGAATTTCATATTTATTATTATTTAGGTACTGTAGAAATTCTGGTACCTTCTCATTGCCCCCTCGGCATACAAATTTTAGGTCATCTATGAATCTAAAATATTTTATAACATGACCGCTATAGAATGTACTTCTGTATATATATGTGTATTCTCCACTAGTCCCATAAACAAGTTTGCATACACTGGGGCAAAAGCTGCCCCCATTGCTGTGCCTTTATTTTGTCTATATAGGCTTCCTTCAAATTCGAATATATTATTCGTTAGGCAGAAATATAGCAATTCTTTGATGTAATGAGTTCTGGGATTATCACCCAGAAAATATTGTATTGCCTCTAAACCATAATGATGTTGTATACTCGTATACAAGCTAACTACATCTGCTATTATAAGTACATGTCTTCAGTCCATATAATATCTTCGATTTTTTTCAAGAAATCAAAAGAATCTTTTAGGTAAGATGAAGCTTCAATACTTCTTTTAACAAAAAATAATGTAAAAAACAACTCAAATTTTGTGTAAAGTAACCCATTGCTGTTACTATTGGACGTCCCGGGGGGTGTTGTAAATTTTTGTGAATTTTGGGGACACAAAAAAATCTAGCTACAACATTCTCTTTAGTTGTAAATGTATTTGACACATCAGAAGCTGTAAAATAATGTAGTCTGAACCCCTTATTCAATAGCATCTGAAAATCATGCTGTGCGTGAATCAGAGTACTTTCATTCAATTTACTATATACTATTTCATCATTTAAATGTTGCATGCACATTTCATAATAATCCAAAGAGTTCATAACTACCAGCTTGCCCCCTTTATCAGAGGGCTTGAACACTATTTTATCATTGGTGCTCAATGGCTTTAATTTCATCCATTCCGTTTTGGTTAAATTATATTTTTTTCTTGTATTCTCAAAATCATCTATTTTCTTTTCCAGTATTATGTTAAAAGCGCTATAAAAACGATGTATATAAATATTTTTAAATGGAGGCATAAAAGTGCTTTTCACAGATATTTTAGTTGTATCTAGAAGACTATAGGCATTACTTTCTGTTCCAGAGTCACAAGAATAAAAACTACAATCACTACATGAGTCCGTTTCCATTTCTGGAACAGTGATGTTTTCATAAACAGAGTTGTAAAAATAATCCTTCAAATGCATTTTACGCACTAACTTAAATATTTCACCCTTTAATTCATACAATTTAGGTAAAACTGTTGGTACAAATTTTAAACCTTTTTGTAGAACTGACATTTCAACTTCATCAAACAAATAATTAGACAAATTTACAACATACTGATCTGCATTAATGCATTCTAACTGTTTAATTTGTCTATTTGCTTCATTTGTAATGGCCCTGTCACTGGTCTCTATGGTTGTCTTGTCCCTGCACGGTACGTTTTCTAGTCCCATTATCCTGGACATTTGAGCCTCAAAATGTTCTCCGAAAGGACTCGGCATTATTGGGTCTAGGTAAACCTGGATATTCTTGGTCTATTACTTCTTCTTCCTCCATGGAAGGCGCCATGGAGAGTGTGGTTTTTACCTGTGCAGCCGTGATTACAGGAACTTTGCATTCTTCCTGTATAGAGTTGGGCCCTTTAGGGGGTGAGAGGGGGGAAAAGTTAGCACTGAACCTATCTGCCAGAATGCTGGCAATATCAGTTGGTTCTGTATATTTAGTGCCATTGTGCTGTAACTCAGAGCAGATCTGAGTGCTGCCATTGCGATTCCTGACATAGCTATAGAATGCTTTGTGTTTGTCTTTAGAATCAGTGGTGATTTTACTTTCCTAACTAACTTTGGAGGATTTTATGAAGGATCTCAGCTTCTTACAGAGGCTGACCAGGGAGTTCTTCCAATCATGGGATTTTACTCTTTCTTGCAACAGTTTCTTTCATCTGTTGTAGAGTTTGTTTATGGCAAGGGGCCAACAGATTGGCTTTCTTTTTTTGGAGGATAGCATCTTGGTTCTGTTAGGGATAGCATGATCCATGCACTCGTGTAACTGCTTATAAAGTGCATATGTGTAGGATTCAGCAGTCATACATCTATTGTTCGTCTACATGGTTGTCATGAATCTGTCTTAAAAATCATGAAGTTGGCTTTGGAGAAATTTTTTATGGTGGTTTCCCTGATGGGGGGTGGGGGCGGGATGTGGACATTTAGGGGTGATTAGCTTGTGGTCGGATCTGACCAATGAGGAATTGACCTCTGGTGTGGAACACCAGTTGCCCGTGTTGGTAATGACCAGGTCTAGGATATTGCTGCCCCTGGTGGGGGTGTGAATAAGTTGATCCAAGGCACTGGAATTTATGAATTCCAGAAAACGGTTAGCAAAAGAGTTGGTACATGAGTAGTTTTCCCACTTAATAGTGGGGTAGTTGAAATAGACCTTTATTAAGACATTGGGTTGTACCCTAATATTTTCCAATGTATCAAGAAATGAGGAGTGGGAATCCTAGGGCATGGTGGGGGACCTGTAGCAAGCTACAATGTGGATTGCAGACTTGCCCAGAGTTAGTTGCACTTGGATAATCTCGGATGCATTATACTGAGCAATTAGCCTGGAGGTGTGGATATTCTTAATTAATATGGACATGCCTCCACCTCCTTGTTAGGTGGCTGAAAGGTGTGGTATGAATTATAGCCTGGTAATGCAGGGGTGCTCTCTGGAGCCTTGAACCAGATATCTGTCACTGCACAGATGTCGATGTTCTCCATTTTAAGGAGTGCCTTGAGTGAATGCATTTTGAGGTTTAGACTTCTAGCATTGAGTAGCATTACCCTCAGATTTTGCTTGCTTGTACCTGTTACGGTGGTGAATTTGTCATTTGAACCTTGCCTAAAAAGGCACTATAGGGGTGGCAGTAGCCTTAGCCAGTATCCAGAATCCCAAGGGTGCAGGTGCAGGCCATCTCTGGCAAAGCATCATGGTCTGTCGATCATGCCATCCCAGGCAGACAAGTACTGGATCCCCTTAGAATGACACCAGAAACTTAGCCAATTGTTGAAGTCAATCATTTTGTCCTTGTACTGTGGCATCATTCTAGGTGATGGCAGAATGCTGCTCAGGGCTAGGGTCATACCTGCCTGGGCTACAAGATTGGAGAGCTCTTCCACGTCTCTTTTCATGTAGTCCAGGGAGGTACATCTCATGTCATTCACACCAACATGGACAATGACAGAGTCATATTTGTACTTGTTGTAAAGTGACATGAGTGCATGCATTATGTGGTGGATCCTGGCACCGGACAGGCAGCTGACAGTAACCTTATCCTTGTTTAACCTGGTGAGTGGAATATCAGTGTGCTTGACTATAGAGTCACCTATGACTAGAGTGTTGGGTATGTTGTTATGCCTTATGGGCTGTGGTTGAGTGGCACACTGAGTTTGTGGGCTATGTGTCATTTGGGTTGTGTTGGGGGGTGGAGTTTGCTTGTATTTCTGATTTGGAGGTCTCTGTTGCTTGAGCAGATTTTTATTGAGAGCCTCCGCGAATGTAGGTGTGTGTTTTGTTTTGCTATGTGTGTGTTTTGGTGGTGTAGGTTTTGTGGGACTATGTGATGAGTGTGGTGTGGTGCAAGTGTTTACCTTCTCCTCTTGATTTTCTAGTTCAGTCTTGGGTGAAGAGAGCTTTCCTTCCAGTTTGGCTATATAATGCATCTCTCACAGGTTGTAGTGTTGGGTGGTAGGAGGAGAGGGCTATCTGTGTACATGAGGCAATCTCTGCATTGCCCCAAGATGCCCAGATTCATCAGGTAGACAGTTTAAAATACCAGGAGTTGACCCTTAGGCATGCCTGGATAGGTGCTTATTTATTAAGTACTAAACACTGTTCCCTCTATATACGTGAGGAAAGTTGAGTGCTGTAGTAATTTATAGCCTATTTAGTGCTTACAATGAGTTCTGAACAATGCTGAGCTCAAAGAAACAGATTTGAGTGCTAAAACTAAAAAACTGGCTAGATCTAAAGGACAATTTGAAGAGCAGACTTTATGGTGCCGCCGGGAATAGTTTAACCCTAGCTAAGTGGCGATTCATAAAGTGTAGTCAGTTCTGGACGTTTCCTGGTGGTACAGCTGCCTCTATGCGGCAATTAACATGCTCGAATTGGGTTTGTCTGAACAGTTCTGCATAGGCAGGAGTGTTCTTAGGGTTTATGGGGGATTGAAATGTTGCCACGTTATCATTTAATAGCAGGAAGTTAGACTTAGAGTAGGTCCTGAATATTCTAGGGTTAGCTGGAGGTCCATGGTTTATTTTTACTTCAAAGGAAACAATTTTGTGGTCTGACATTACCAGGGATGACATTACAGTAGGGGGTGTGCAACACTCTCCCATATTAGTAAAGACCAGATCCAATATGGTTGCACCCCTGGTTGGTGTATTGACTATCTGGTCCAGGGATTTTGTTTTTACAAAATCCAGAATTTCAATGCTTGTACATTTGGCATCGTATAAGATTCCCAGTTTATAGTAGAGTAATTAAAGTTGCCCACAAATATGGTATTGGATTGGATGGTGAGTGTTTCCAATACATTTAAATACATGGTATGGGTATCCTGGGTCACAGGGGGGACCTATAGATTGCAAAGGAGTGGTATTGCATTTTCCCTATGGTGATTTGAACATGGAGTTGCTCAAGTGCATTGTCGTGTTTGACTAGCCTTGAGGTATATTTATTTTTTATGTCATCTTATATGGAGCCTTACATGGCTCTAAAGGATCCTTGGATACTTTTTCATATTTAAGGCACTATTATAGAATATTTTGAAAATTATGTATCATATATGTTTGCTACAAAATAACCTGCACAGCAGTATGGGAAGTAACACAACTAAGTACAGGTAATAATGAGTTCCTTGAATGGACTATATCCTTGGATGAATTTAATAAGGTCTTAAAAATGGTTACAAAAAATAGATATACAGGTATAGATGGTATACCCTTTTAGTTTTTTTTTTATTGTAATGCCATTATTTCAGAAAAAAATATGTCAAGTTTAAATGATTTTAATTAATTGGCTTGCCAAAGGCATTAAATACGCTGCCCTTTGCTGTTTTCTAATTCATATATAAGAAAGCAGACAGATTAAATTTATCCAACTGGAGACCACTGACACTAGTTACAAAATATTTTGTTAGGTTATATTGCAAAAATGATCTCATATTATTCTATAATGGGATTTCTGTGAAATCAGGAAAATATTAAAGACTTATTGATCTTATTATATGAAATTATTGCTCAAATTCAGAATAAAAATGGGTTACTTGTAGCCTGTGACATTTCACAGACTTTTCATACTGCTGCTTATGTGAATTTATGGGATATCCTGAAAAGTTATATTAGTAAAGAAATCATATTTGATTTGCAGGATATTTACATGAGTTCATGGATGAGGTCTTTGATTAATGGGAATAAAGGGAAAGCAGTTCATATTCACAGACGTGTAATGAAGGATTGCTTGCTGAATGGTTTGCATTGTTTGTTGGTTTAGGTAAGTTATAACTGCTGATGTGTTTGAATGCTTAAGAAATATAAGTCACTTATTCTTGCTAATGCTGTTTTGATTTTTATAAACTTGTCTTGTGTAGATGACTTAAATAAAGCAGTGTGTGATATGTAATGTTACTGATATACTTGTCTTATGTAGATGACTTAAATAAAGCAGTGTGTGATATGTAATGTTACTGATATACTTGTCTTATGTAGATGACATAAAGCAGTGTGTGATATGTAATGTTACTGATATATACTTGTCTTATGTAGATGACTTAAAGCAGTGTGCGATATATAATGTTACTTATCACTTGTCTTATATAGATGACTTAAAGCAGTGTGTGATATGTAATGTTACTGATATACTTGTCTTATGTAGATGACTTAAATAAAGCAGTGTGTGATATGTAATGTTACTGATATACTTGTCTTATGTAGATGACATAAAGCAGTGTGTGATATGTAATGTTACTGATATATACTTGTCTTATGTAGATGACTTAAAGCAGTGTGCGATATATAATGTTACTTATCACTTGTCTTATATAGATGACTTAAAGCAGTGTGCGATATGTAATGTTACTGACATACTTGTCTTATTTAGATGAGTTAAATAAAGCAATGTGTGATATGTAATGTTACCAATATACTTGTCTTATGTAGATGACTTAAATAAAGCAGTGTGTGATATGTAATGTTACTGATATACTTATCTTATGTAGATGACTTAAATAAAGCAGTGTGTGATATGTAATGTTACTGATATACTTGTCTTCTGTAGATGACTTAAATAAAGCAGGGTGAGATATATAATGTTACAGATTTACTTGTCTTCTGCAGATTACTTAAATAAAACAGTGTGTAAGAAGTAATATTACTGATATACTTGTCTTATATTTATTTATTTATTTATTTATTTGCAGTTGTTTAACCAGGATAGTCCATTGGGCCAAAAGAACCCATTTTCAATGGAGTCCTGGGGAGAAAAGGTCCACATACAGATTATACAAAGATTAAGTTCCACACATAGATTACATGAAGATTAAAGAGAGTAACATTATACAATTTCTGGTTATAAAACAGATCAAATATATTTTAATCAAAAGTAATAAATGCAATAGTATTAAAAGTAGAACATTATTTTTTTTTTTTTTTTTTTTTTTTTTAGTGGGATAGGTAGTTAGATGCAGTAGGCTAAGAGATTGCTAGGTATAAGTAAGGAGTTGTATACTACAAGCAAGCTTGAATTCACTATCTGGGATTTGTAAGATGGGGAAGAGAAGATGAGTGGAGAGTAGGTCATGGGGGATGGGAGCAGGAGCATTGCCATGTTGACGTTAGATGAGAATGAAGTAGTTTTTTAAAGTATGGGAGGCTAGTGGTTGTACGAATGGAGGGGGGTAGGGAGTTCCATAAGTGTGCTAGTGAGAAGGACAGGAGGTTTTGTCCTGGGGTGCGGAGGGGTCTGTAAACCTCAATAAGGTTTTGATTGTTTGATCTTAGACGTCTTTGGCTGTGGTGCATTTTAAAGGTAGTTGAGAGGGAGGGACAGAGGTATGGCTGGAATATGAGTTTATGAATATAGGTAAGCTGAGTGTAGGAAAGGTAGTTGGGAAGTTCTAGCCAGTTGAGTTTGTGAAGAGGTACACAGTGATGAGTTGATGATTTGTTGCTGGTGGCAAATCTGGCTATTTTATTGTAGCAAGAGGACAGTTTGGTTTTGAGATATGATTGTAGGTTTGTTAGAAGAGGGGCACCATAGAGAAGGGAGGGAAGGAGAAATGTGGTAGAGAGAGTATGTTTTGTAGTTGAGGTGAGGAACCGATTATGTCGGTAGAGCATGCCAAGTTTTTGGTGGTTTTTTTTTTATGTTTAGTAGTAGATGGGAGTTGAATTTAAGCTTGTCATCGATTTGGACTCCTAGTAGTTTGGTTTCAGATACCAGCTCATGAGCTGTGTTATTTTGGCTGGTGATGGAGAATACATTTCTATCAAAGTTATTAGTTTTAGAGGGAATAAATATCATTAGTTTAGTTTTAGCAGCATTAAGTGCTAGATGGTTGTCTTTCATCCACTGTTCTGTGGTGGAGAAGGCATCTTGAGTATGTTTTAAAAGGGTTGGGATGGATGAGGTAGCACAGATAATTGTGGAATCATCTGCATATTGAATAATGTTTGCAAGAGGGATAGAGTGGAAAAAGTCATTAATGAAAATATTGAAGAGGAGGGGGCCCAGTATAGAACCTTGTGGGACACCTGTGGGGGTGTTGAGAAAGGAGGAGGTGGCTTTCTTCCACTTGACAGCTTGTTGCCTATTAAAGAGATAGCTGGTAAACCAAGTAAGGGATGATAATTAAAGGTTTAGTTTAGATAGTTTAGTAAGAAGTAAGTTATGAGAGATAGTGTCAAAGGCTTTAGAAAGATCGAGTAGGATAGTAGAAACAGTGAAGCCAGAATCTCTAGCTTTATTCACAGTTTCTAGGAAGGATAGGAAGGCTGTCATGGTACTGTGATAGGGTCTGAATCCATGCTGGGTAGGAGTTAATAGGTTGCTATCTAAGAGATGGGGAAGGAGTTGAAGATGGATACATTTCTCTAGGATTTTTGAAATGGGAGAGAAGATGACGATGGGACGGAAGTTGGTGATATTAGTATTAGTTCCACCTTTATGGAGAGGAATGATGTAAGCTTATATGTAAGTATATATATAGATTTAAATAAATCATACACAAACAACTTATCTCTGTGCTCAATAACCTATCCTTCCCTCAATCAGTTACCAGCTGGTTTCAGAGATACCTGTCTGACCGCCAACAATCCGTTGTATGGCAGAATGACATATCTCCTGAACTACCTGTCTCCATAGGGGTTCCCCAAGGATCAATCCTTGGAACCCTACTCTTCTCTGCTTCTCTGTTTTCACCAATAATCTAGCCTCTGCCACCAAACATGGCACACTCATACAATACGCAGATAACTCAACCATCATCTGCTCAGCCCAGTCCCTACCCAAACTGCAAAAAGTCACACAGGAAACCTTTTCCTCTGTTGAAACTTGGTTATCTGATGCCCAATTAATACTTAACCCAAACAAAACTAAACTACTCATCTTCCAACCCAACAAACATACTCAAAACAACTCTCACTTTAACATCACAGCAAAAGACAACACCATTATATACCCAACTGAACACACCTAATTGCTAGGAGTGGAAATAGACAATAAACTAAAATTTGACATTTACATATCCATGACCATAAAAAAAGTCCACAAAAAACTAAGAGTGTTATACAGAAATAAGCAACTTCTCACCAAAACCGCAAATATTTCAATAGTAAATTCCCACCTTATCTCCACCCTACTTTATGCCTCTCCAGTATATACCAACCTAAGGCAATGTGATCTAAACAAGCTAGAGACCTGCTACAACAAAATCATCAAATTCACCACAGGGGCATCCTTCCATAGTTACCACTGTCTCTCACTTACTGAACTGGGCTGGCTTGAACTCCCTCACCTCCTTCAATGGTATCAACTCTCATTCACCCACAAACTAGTAAACCATCCACTAAATGTCCCATCCCTCCAGAATCTACTCCAACCTTATCGCACCACCAGACCACTAAGATCCAGCAACAAACATCACTTGCAGATCACTAAAGCCAATAACTCTGCTGGTGAAGCACTATTCTCTTGCACTATAGCCAAATTATGGAACTCCCTCCCACCCACAATTATCTCCATACCATCATGCACCCACTTCAAAACTTTACTACAAGCGCACCTAAAAACATGCTGGTTATACCCTTGCAACTCCCACTGTAGTATCACCCTCCCCATCCAACCACTACCTTTCTTTCCACTCCACTAACTACCTTGATTAGAGCAAGCTCAGATGCCCATAAGCCTAGTACTTATTATACAGCAGGAACTTCTTATTGTAGCATTTGTTAATGTCTGCTATGTACTTCACAGATAAAGATTCTAGTTGTCTACTGACGTACTATGTTCTTCATCTGTAAATATGTTGTAAGTAATTGCTATGTCAAATTGTTAATCGCTATGTAATCTAATGTAACTACTGTCTGTTCATTTTAACTGTGGAGCTTTTATCCCCGGGCCTCCGCTGAAAATGGACCTACGTCTAGTCGGACACTCCGGGTCAACAAATATAAATAAATAAATAAATTAAATAAATAAATCAGTGTGCAATATGTAATGTTACTGATATACTTGTCTTATGTAGATGACTTAAATAATGCAGTGTGCAATATATAAAGTTGCTGACATACTTGTCTTATATAGATGACTTAAATAAAGCAGTGTGTGATATGTAATGTTACTGATATACTTGTCTTATGTAGATGACTTAAAGCAGTGTGTGATATATGTTACTGATATACTTGTCTTATGTAGATGACTTAAAGTAGTGTGTGATATGCAATGTTACTGATATACTTGTCTTATGTAGATGACTTAAATAAAGCAGTGTGTGATATGTAATATTGCTGATATAGTTGTCTTCTGTAGATGACTTAAAGCAGTGTATGATATGTAATGTTACTGATATACTTGTCTTCTGTAGATGACTTAAATAAAGCAGTATGTGATATGTAATGTTACTGATATACTTGTCTTATGTAGATGACTGAAATAAAGCAGTGTGTGATATGTAATGTTACTGATATACTTGTCTTATGTAGATGACTTAAATAAAGCAGTGTGTGATATGTAATGTTACTGATATACTTGTCGAATGTAGATGAATTAAATAAGGCAGTGTGTGATATGTAATGTTACTGATATACTTGTCTTATGTAGATGACTTGAATAAAGGAGTGTGTGATATGTAATGTTACTGATATACTTGTCTTGTGTAGATGACTTAAACAAAGTAGTGTGTGATATGTAATGTCACTGATATACTTGTCTTCTGTAGTTGACTTAAAGCAGTGTCTGATATGTAATATTGCTGATATACGTGTCTTATGTAGATGACTTAAAGCAGTGTGTGATATGTAATGTCACTGATATACTTGTCTTCTGTAGATGACTTAAATAAAGCAGTGTGTGACATGTAATGTTACTGATATACTTGTCTTCTGTAGATGACTTAAATAAAAGCAGGGAGAGATATATAATGTTACAGATTTACTTGTCTTCTGTAGATGACTTAAATAAAACAGTGTGTAATATATAATATTACTGATATACTTGTCTTATATAGATTTAAATAAATCACACACAAACAACTTATCTCTGTGCTCAATAACCTATCCTTCTCTCAATCAGTTACCAGCTGATTTCAGAGTTACCTGTCTGACTGCCAACAATCCATCGTATGGAAGAATGACATATCTCCCCAACTACATGTCTCCATAGGGGTTCCCCAAGGATCCATCCTTGGAACTCTACTCTTCTCTGTTTTCACCAATAATCTAGCCTCTGCCACCAAACATGGCACACTCATACAATACGCAGATGACTCAACCATCATCTGCTCAGCCCAGTCCCTACCCAAACTGCAAAAAGTCACACAGGAAGCCTTTTCCTCTGTTGAAACTTGGTTATCTGATGCCCAATTAATACTCAACCTAAACAAAACTAAACTACTCATCTTCCAACCCAACAAACATACTCAAAACAACCCTCACTTTAACATCACAGCAAAAGACAACACCATTATATACCCAACTGAAAACACCTAATTGCTAGGAGTGGAAATAGACAATAAACTAAAATTTGACATTCACATATCCATGACCATAAAACAGTCCACAAAAAACTAGGAGTGTTATACAGAAATAAGCAACTTCTCACCAAAGCCGCAAATATTTCTATAGCAAATTCCCACCTTATCTCCACCCTACTTTATGCCTCTCCAGTATATACCAACCTAAGGCAATGTGATCTAAACAAGCTAGAGACCTGCTACAACAAAATCATCAAATTCACCACAGGGGCATCCTACCGTAGTCACCACTGTCTCTCACTTGCTGAACTGGGCTGGCTTGAACACCCTCACCTCCTTCAATGGTATCAACTCTCACTCACCCACAAACTAGTAAACCATCCACTAAAAGTCCCATCCCTCCAGAATCTACTCCAACCCTATCGCACCACCAGACCACTAAGATCCAGCAACAAAAATCACTTGCAGATCACTAAAGCCAATAACTCTGCTGGTGAAGCACTATTCTCGTGCACTATAGCCAAATTATGGAACTCCCTCCCACTCACAATTATCTCCATACCATCATGCACCCACTTCAAAACTTTACTAAAAGCGCACCTAAAAACATGCTGGCTATACCCTTGCAACTCCCACTGTAATGTCACCCTCCCCATCCAACCACTACCTTTCTTTCCACTCCACTAACTACCTTGATTAGAGCAAGCTCAGATGCCCATAAGCCTAGTACTTATTATACAGCAGGAACTTCTTATTGTAGCATTTGTTAATGTCTGCTATGTACTTCACAGATAAAGATTCTAGTTGTCTACTGACGTACTATGTTCTTCATCTGTAAATATGTTGTAAGTAATTGCTATGTCAAATTGTTAATCGCTATGTAATCTAATGTAACTACTGTCTGTTTATTTTAACTGTGGAGCTTTTATCCCCGGGCCTCCGCTGAAAATGGACCTACGTCTAGTCGGACACTCCGGGTCAACAAATATAAATAAATAAATAAATTAAATAAATAAATCAGTGTGCAATATGTAATGTTACTGATATACTTGTCTTATGTAGATGACTTGAATAATGCAGTGTGCAATATATATAGTTGCTGACATACTTGTCTTATATAGATGACTTAAATAATGCAGTGTGTGATATGTAATGTTACTGATATACATGTCTTATATAGATGACTTAAAGCAGTGTGTGATATATGTTACTGATATACTTGTCTTATGTAGATGACTTAAAGTAGTGTGTGATATGTAATGTTACTGATATACTTGTCTTATGTAGATGACTGAAATAAAGCAGTGTGTGATATGTAATGTTACTGATATACTTGTCTTATGTAGATGACTTAAATAAAGCAGTGTGTGATATGTAATGTTACTGATATACTTGTCATATGTAGATGAATTAAATAAGGCAGTGTGTGATACGTAATGTTACTGATATACTTGTCTTATGTAGATGACTTAAATAAAGCAGTGTGTGATATGAAATGTTACTGATATGCTTGTCTTATGTAGATGACTGAAATAAAGCAGTGTGTGATATGTAATGTTACTGATATACTTGTCTTATGTAGATGACTTAAAGCAGTGTGTGATATGTAATGTTACTGATATACTTGTCGTATGTAGATGAATTAAATAAGGCAGTGTGTGATATGTAATGTTACTGATATACTTGTCTTATGTAGATGACTTAAATAAAGGAGTGTGTGATATGTAATGTTACTGATATACTTGTCTTATGTAGATGACTTAAATAAAGCAGTGTGTGATATGTAATGTTACTGATATACTTGTCTTGTGTAGATGACTTAAAGCAGTGTGTGATATGTAATGTTACTGATATACTTGTCGTATGTAGATGACTTAAAGCAGTGTGTGATATGTAATGTCACTGATATACTTGTCTTCTGTAGATGACTTAAATAAAGCAGTATGTGACATGTAATGTTACTGATATACTTGTCGTATGTAGATGAATTAAATAAGGCAGTGTGTGATATGTAATGTTACTGATATACTTGTCGTATGTAGATGAATTAAATAAGGCAGTGTGTGATATGTAATGTTACTGATATACTTGTCTTATGTAGATGACTTAAATAAAGGAGTGTGTGATATGTAATGTTACTGATATACTTGTCTTATGTAGATGACTTAAATAAAGCAGTGTGTGATATGTAATGTTACTGATATACTTGTCTTGTGTAGATGACTTAAAGCAGTGTGTGATATGTAATGTTACGGATATACTTGTTTTGTGTAGATGACTTAAAGCAGTGTGTGATATGTAATGTTACTGATATACTTGTCTTCTGTAGTTGACTTAAAGCAGTGTCTGATATGTAATATTGCTGATATACATGTCTTATGTAGATGATTTAAAGCAGTGTGTGATATGTAATGTCACTGATATACATGTCTTCTGTAGATGACTTAAATAAAGCAGGGTGAGATATATAATGTTACAGATTTACTTGTCTTCTGTAGATGACTTAAATAAAACAGTGTGTAATATGTAATATTGCTGATATACTTGTCTTATATAGATTTAATAAATCACACACAAACAACTTATCTCTGTGCTCAATAACCAATCCTTCTCTCAATCAGTTACCAGCTGGTTTCAGAGTTACCTGTCTGACCGCCAACAATCCATTGTATGGCAGAATGACATATCTCCAGTAAACCACCACGGCAAGAACTTCCAAACTCAACGTAACCAAAAAAGAGAAAGTCCCAGGAGAATCTACCAGCTTAACAGTTTATTCACATATAATACCAAATAAACGCTGTTAAAACCATGCGTTTTCGTCTCATAAAAGACTTCATCAGATTTACCATGTGACTTGGTCATCATCATTTTATACTCAAGTAAATTAATAGAAGAACCAATCATGCTTTCTTCCATTTAAAATAAACAAGTACCAGTTATAAAAATCATTAAAATTGCTTGACCATTTTTCATCCTCAGTTAATAGAATGAAGCAATTACTTGTAATAAATAACTTTACCTAAAAACATCAAGTTAATGTTTGAAAACCAAACCTAATATACTTTATTTGTAAATTTATTCAAACATTTAAAATTTAATGTAATGAAATTCATTTAATGTTATGTGTACAAAAAGGGATACTGCCATCTGGTGGCTATTTTCGTAATGGCATTAATCAAATTTTTGCAGCTTTTAACTTTAACAATGGTTTGATGGTGATGTACTCATTCAGTCCTGGAGTTTTGTTGGCTTCCAAATACAACTGCCACCATAATTCTTTGTAGCCAACCAATTCCTCCCATGGACCACCCCTTAAGTCTTTTTTTATCTGATCTATTACAAAAAATCTGTACCTAAAATCTTCACATACTTGTGAGTGTCTGTAAAGTGCATTGGTTTCTTTACTATTTCTTATGTCGTACGTATGTTCATATATCCTCTTTTTCAAGGATCTCTCAGTTTTTCCGACATAAAAGGATGTGCAATTTGTACATATAACTAAATATACTAGTCCTTGCGACTCACAATTAAAATAGCCCTTACTTTTTATCCAGGTATGTCTGCTTTCCAAAAAAACCTTTTCTTCATTGAGTACAAATTCGCATTGCCTGCACCTACCACATTTGTATGTGCCTAATTTCAATGTATTAGGTCTATCCCCCTTTCTACTGTTATTGCCTGCCTCTAACATGTATTTTATGTTCCTAGAATTTTTGTACACTACTCTAGGTGTCATGTCAGGGAGTCATTTTAAATCTGTCAATGCTTTGAATTTTTCCCATTCTTTTTGAAATATCTCCTTGACCTTAATGTTTAGGGCATTATATTCTAATACCAGTCCTTGTTGATAGTTGGATCGATTAACTGTTAAGTGTCCTGTAATGTTATGTGTAGTTTCCTTCTCACCTTTTATTGGTCTAAATCTTCCTTTTCTTCCTATTGTTACCTCCTTTCTTAACTCTTCTATAAATTCTTTTGGGTAGCCTCTTTCCAGGAACATTTTTTCCAATCTATCACATTCTTTTATAAATTCATCATCTTGACTGGACATCCTTGAGCCCCTGACAAGTTGTCCTTTGACTAAATTTTTCTTACAATAACTTGGATGGCCACTTTCGTAGTGTAAGAACGAATTGACATAAGTGTCCTTTCTAAATACTCTGGTTTCAAAGGAGTTACTTTTTTTCATAATTTCTACATCCAGGTAAGCAATGCTTTCCTGGGATATATTATAGGTAAACTTTAGGAAAGTAGTAGTTTCCCCTAAATAGTTAATAAATTCTTCTAATTTATTCAAGCTACCTTTCCAGAAAATTATGATATCATCCAAAAAACGTCTATACATCTTACAGTATTTAATGTATTCTGACTGAAAAATATATTTCTCTTCCCAGTTCGCAAGTACTAAGTTGGCAAAAGTAGGTGCACAGGCCGCTCCCATCTCTACCCCCTGGACTTGTTGAAAAAACTCACCATTGTGGGTCAAAAAGTTGTTCCTTAAAATTAAGTCCATTAAGCCTGTGCACACTATTTTGTCCTCATGTGTTAAACTGTGGTCCTTAAATATCTCTTCCTCAAACATCCTGGTGCCTTCATCATATGGTATAGACCCAAATAGGTCCACTACATCGATAGTTACTAGTTTTAGATCTTTGTCATAGAGATCTGGACTTATATTTCTCAAAAGGTCCCAGGAATCTCTAAGTATTGCTTCCTTGTTCAACCATATGTGTTTGGTTTTTGTGTCCACAAACCTAGCTAGTGGTGCAGTTTTCGAGCATTCCGCTGATACAATAGGTCTAAGGGGGGGATTGACCTTGTCTTTATGTATTTTTGGAATGCCGAAGATTATTGGAATCCTAGGTTTATCTATTTTCAAAAACAAAAGCATCTTACTATCTATCAAGGTTTCCATTGCCAAATCTTCTAGAATAATGTCTATTTTCTTATAAGCTAGGTTTATCTCATTCCTAGAAACCACTTTGTATTTAGTTTCATTCATCAAAATTTCATTCATTTTGCCATCGTATTCAGTAACATCCATCACTACGACCCCCCCACCCTTATCAGGCTTCATGACCCTAATACCTTCATCATATCTTAAGTCTGCCAGTTTTTCTTTTTCTTTAGAGTCCAAGTTGCTTCTATATCCTACCCTTTTATCAGCTTTGACAATCGCTTCTTCCATAACTTTTTCAAAGTTCTTTAGTTGTGCCTGTATGGGGGGGGGGTTGAAAGTGGATTTATTTTTCAATATACTTTGAGGTCCAACCCTATCTCTTCTTTATGGTATAGTAACTCCAGGTTCGTTTTCCTAAGGAAAATTTTCATGTCCATCAATGTTTGTACCCTATTCCCTTTAACTTTTGGAATGAATTTAAAGCCTTTCTCCATAAGGGTAAAATTTTCTTTATTTAGTTCTATGTTACTAAAATTGTATATAGTAAAGCCATTAAGCATCCATTTGTTCCCTTCTTTCGTTATATTTTGATTTTCATCAGTGAGGTCAGTTTCGGGGATTAAGTTTGTCTGTATCTCCCCCTTCCTCTTAGCCCCCCCTCATGTGAAAATTTTCATTCCTTCTCTCATTTGGGCCAAAGTCCGTTTGCTCTCTCATTAATGGGGGAAATTCAGTGTCATAATCAATGTTGTGTACATCGAATCTATTATCTCTTCTATTTGTCCCTTCTTTCTCTGTCCACTTTTTGTTATACCAATTAGTGTACCTACCAGGGGGTTTAGTATTTTTTAGGGGCTTTGGGTAGCTTAATTCATTTTCATACTCCATAATATCCCTTCTTAATTTCTCTGTCTTCCTTTTCACTAAATCTGTACACTTTTTATCAATGTTTTCTTTCAAATTTATATACTTGTGTCGTTCTTCCTTAATTTCAAAGACCAAGTCATCTTTAATTTGTGTATCTAAAATGTTGATTTGTTCAAGAATTGTTTCTAGATTTCTTTCATTTTCCTCAATAATACATTTTACAATTTCCATACCACAATTGTTAAAAACATCAAGTAGTTGCTTATGGAAAATCGAACCCATTTGTACGTTATTGGGGTACTTCCAAGTCCGTAACCCTTTGGGAACGATTTTCCTTTGTAAACATTCTCTAAGGTAACCATTTTCTATCATAATGGATTTATATTTAAACATAAGTCTTGATAAATCATCCAATTTCTTACTATAGGTATCAGTATTGGTAACCTGTTTATGGTTTCCAGCCTTAAAATTAAATTCGTGCTGTTTATTAAGCCAAGAAGCCATCTCCTTTTTATCGGAGATGTTCACAGTACCTTTATGTCGACGCCCACTTTGTGAACCACGCAAAAAGTCCCCTTGGTCGTCATCCTCATTTTGAAGAATAACCGGCGTATTAGCTGGGTCAAAAGTTTGACCATTCGGTCCTCTTTCTGCCACATTAGTTGTTTCGATGACATATCTCCCCAACTACATGTCTCCATAGGGGTTCCCCAATGTTCCATCCTTGGAACCCTACTCTTCTCTGTTTTCACCAATAATCTAGCCTCTGCCACCAACCATGGCACACTCATACAATACGCAGATGACTCAACCATCATCTGCTCAGCCCAGTCCCTACCCAAACTGCAAAAAGTCACACAGGAAGCCTTTTCCTCTGTTGAAACTTGGTTATCTGATGCCCAATTAATACTCAACCCAAACAAAACTAAACTACTCATCTTCCAACCCAACAAACATACTCAAAACAACTCTCACTTTAACATCACAGCAAAAGACAACACCACTATATACCCAACTGAACACACCAAATTGCTAGGAGTGGAAATAGACAATAAACTAAAATTTGACATTCACATATCCATGACCATAAAAAGACCACAAAAAACTAGGAGTGTTATACAGAAATAAGCAACTTCTCACCAAAGCCACAAATATTTCGATAGCAAATTCCCACCTTATCTCCACCCTACTTTATGCCTCTCCAGTATATACCAACCTAAGGCAATGTGATCTAAACAAGCTAGCGACCTGCTACAACAAAATCATCAAATTTGCCACACGAGCATCCTACCGTAGTCACCACTGTCTTTCACTTGCTGAACTGGGCTGGCTTGAACTCCCTCACCTCCTTCAATGGTATCAACTCTCACTCACCCACAAACTAGTAAACCATCCACTAAATGTCCCATCCCTCCAGAATCTACTCCAACCCTATCGCACCACCAGACCACTAAGATCCAGCAACAAAAATCACTTGCAGATCACTAAAGCCAATAACTCTGCTGGTAAAGCACTATTCTCTTGCACTATAGCCAAATTATGGAACTCCCTCCCACCCACAATTATCTCCATACCATCATGCACCCACTTCAAAACTTTAATAAAAGTGCACCTAAAAACATGCTGGCTATGTCCTTGCAACTCCCACTGTAATATCACCCTCCCCATCCAACCATTACCTTTCTTTCCATTACACTAACTACCTTGATTAGAGCAGGCTCAGATGCTCATAAGCCTAGGACTTATTATACAGCAGGAACTTCTTATTGTAGCATTTGTTAATGTCTGTTATGTACTTCAAAGATAAAGATTCTAGTTGTCTACTGATGTACTATGTTCTTCATCTGTAAATATGTTGTAAGTAATTGCTATGTCAAATTGTTAATCGCTATGTAATCTAATGTAACTACTGTCTGTTTATTTTAACTGTGGAGATTTTATCCCCGGGCCTCCGCTGAAAATGGACCTATGTCCAGTCGGACACTTCCGGTCAACAAATGTAAATAAATAAATAAATTAAATAAATAAATAAATCAGTGTGCAATAAGTAATGTTACTGATATACTTGTCTTATGTAGATGACTTAAATAATGCAGTGTGCAATATATAAAGTTGCTGACATAACTTGTCTTATATAGATGACTTAAATAAAGCAGTGTGTGTGATATGTAATGTTACTGATACACTTATGTTATGTAGATGACTGAAATAAAGCAGTGTGTGATATGTAATGTTACTGATATACTTGTCTTATGTAGATGACTTAAATAAAGCAGTGTGTGATATTTCATGTTACTGATATACTTGTTGTATGTAGATGAATTAAATAAGGCAGTGTGTGATATGTAATGTTACTGATATACTTGTCTTGTGTAGATGACTTAAACAAAGTAGTGTGTGATATGTAATGTTACTGATAGACTTGTCTTCTGTAGTTGACTTAAAGCAGTGTCTGCTATGTAATATTCCTGATATACTTGTCTTATGTAGATGACTTAAAGCAGTGTGTGATATGTAATGTCACTGATGAACGTGTCTTCTGTAGATGACTTAAATAAAGCAATGTGTGATATGTAATGTTACTGATATACTTGTCTTATGTAGAGGACTGAAATAAAGTAATGTGTGATATGAAATGTGACTGATATATTTGTCTTCTGTAGATGACTTAAAGCAGTGTATGATATGTAATGTTACTGATATACTTGTCTTCTGTAGATGACTTAAATAAAGCAGTATGTGACATGTAATGTTACGGATATACTTGTATGTAGATGACTTAAATAAAGCAGTGTGTGCTACATAATGTTTCTGATATACTTGTCTTATGTAGATGACTTAAAGCAGTGTGTGATATGTAATGTTACTGATATACTTGTCTTATGTAGATGACTTAAATAAAGCAGTGTGTGATATGTAATGTTACTGATATACTTGCCTTCTGTAGATGACTTAAATAAAGCAGTGTGTGATACATAATGTTACTGATATACTTGTCTTCTGTATATAACATAAAGCAGTGTGTAATTTGTAATATAACTGATATACTTGTCTTATATAGATGACTTAAATAAAGCAGTGTGCACTATATAATGTTACTGATATACTTGTCTTATGTAGATGACATAAAGCAGTTTGTGATATGTAATGTTACTGATATACTTGTCTTATGTAGATGACTTAAGTAACATAGTGTGTGATATGTCATTTTACTGATATACTTGTCTTCGGTAGAAGACTTAAAGCAGTGTGTGATATGTAATGTTACTGATATGCTTGTCTTATGTAGATGACTAAAATAATGCAATGTGTGATATGAAATGTGGCTGATATATTTGTCTTCTGTAGATGACTTAAATAAGCTAGTGTATGATATGCAATTTTACTGATATACCTGTCTTCTGTAGATGACTTAAATAAAGCAGTGTGCGATATGTAATTTTACTGATATACTTGGCTTATGTAGATGACTTATATAAAGGAGTATGTGATATGTAATGTTACTGATATACTTGTCTTGTGCAGATGACTTAAACAAAGTAGTGTGTAATATGTAATTTTACTGATATACTTGTCTTATGTAGATGACATAAAACAGTGTTTGATATGTAATGATACTGATATACTTGTCTTATGTAGATGACTTAAAGCAGTGTGTGGTATGTAATGTCACTGATATACTTGTCTTCTGTAGATGACTTAAATAAAGCAGTGTGTGATATGTAATATTACTGATATACTTGTCTTCTGTAGTTGACATAAAGCAGTGTCTGATATGTAATATTACTGATATACTTGTCGTATGTAGATGACTTAAAGCAGTGTGTGATATGTAATGTCACTGATATACTTGTCTTCTGTAGATGACTTAAATAAAGCAGTGTGTGATATGTAATGTTACTGATATACTTGTCTTCTGTAGTTGACTTAAAGCAGTGTGTGATATGTAATGTCACTGATATACGTGTCTTCTGTAGATGACTGAAATAAAGCAATGTGTGATATGTAATGTTACTGATATACTTGTCTTATGTAGAGGCCTGAAATAAAGTAATGTGTGATATGAAATGTGACTGATATATTTGTCTTCTGTAGATGACTTAAATAAAGCAGTGTATGATAAGTAATGTTACTGATATACTTGTCTTCTGTAGATGACTTAAATAAAGCAGTGTGTGACATGTAATGTTACGGATATACTTGTCGTATGTAGATGACTTAAATAAAGCAGTGTGTGCTACGTAATGTTACTGATATACTTGTCTTATGTAGATGACTTAAAGCAGTGTGTGATATGTAATGTTACTGATATACTTGTCTTCTGTAGATGACTTAAATAAAGCAATGTGTGATATGTAATGTTACTGATATACTTGCCTTCTGTAGATGACTTAAATAAAGCAGTGTGTGATACATAATGTTACTGATATACTTGTCTTCTGTATATGACATAAAGCAGTGTGTAATATGTAATATAACTGATATACTTGTCTTATATAGATGACTTAAATAAAGCAGTGTGCACTATATAATGTTACTGATATACTTGTCTTATGTAGATGACATAAAGCAGTTTGTGATATGTAATGTTACTGATATACCTGTCTTATGTAGATGACTTAAGTAACATAGTGTGTGATATGTCATTTTACTGATATACTTGTCTTCGGTAGAAGACTTAAAGCAGTGTGTGATATGTAATGTTACTGATATGCTTGTCTTATGTAGATGACTAAAATAATGCAATGTGTGATATGAAATGTGGCTGATATATTTGTCTTCTGTAGATGACTTAAATAAGCTAGTGTATGATATGCAATTTTACTGATATACCTGTCTTCTGTAGATGACTTAAATAAAGCAGTGTGCGATATGTAATTTTACTGATATACTTGGCTTATGTAGATGACTTATATAAAGGAGTATGTGATATGTAATGTTACTGATATACTTGTCTTGTGCAGATGACTTAAACAAAGTAGTGTGTAATATGTAATTTTACTGATATACTTGTCTTATGTAGATGACATAAAACAGTGTTTGATATGTAATGATACTGATATACTTGTCTTATGTAGATGACTTAAAGCAGTGTGTGGTATGTAATGTCACTGATATACTTGTCTTCTGTAGATGACTTAAATAAAGCAGTGTGTGATATGTAATATTACTGATATACTTGTCTTCTGTAGTTGACATAAAGCAGTGTCTGATATGTAATATTACTGATATACTTGTCGTATGTAGATGACTTAAAGCAGTGTGTGATATGTAATGTCACTGATATACTTGTCTTCTGTAGATGACTTAAATAAAGCAGTGTGTGATATGTAATGTTACTGATATACTTGTCTTCTGTAGTTGACTTAAAGCAGTGTGTGATATGTAATGTCACTGATATACGTGTCTTCTGTAGATGACTGAAATAAAGCAATGTGTGATATGTAATGTTACTGATATACTTGTCTTATGTAGAGGCCTGAAATAAAGTAATGTGTGATATGAAATGTGACTGATATATTTGTCTTCTGTAGATGACTTAAATAAAGCAGTGTATGATAAGTAATGTTACTGATATACTTGTCTTCTGTAGATGACTTAAATAAAGCAGTGTGTGACATGTAATGTTACGGATATACTTGTCGATGTAGATGACTTAAATAAAGCAGTGTGTGCTACGTAATGTTACTGATATACTTGTCTTATGTAGATGACTTAAAGCAGTGTGTGATATGTAATGTTACTGATATACTTGTCTTCTGTAGATGACTTAAATAAAGCAATGTGTGATATGTAATGTTACTGATATACTTGCCTTCTGTAGATGACTTAAATAAAGCAGTGTGTGATACATAATGTTACTGATATACTTGTCTTCTGTATATGACATAAAGCAGTGTGTAATATGTAATATAACTGATATACTTGTCTTATATAGATGACTTAAATAAAGCAGTGTGCACTATATAATGTTACTGATATACTTGTCTTATGTAGATGACATAAAGCAGTTTGTGATATGTAATGTTACTGATATACTTGTCTTATGTATATGACTTAAGTAAAATAGTGTGTGATATGTCATTTTACTGATATACTTGTCTTCGGTAGAAGACTTAAAGCAGTGTGTGATATGTAATGTTACTGATATGCTTGTCTTATGTAGATGACTGAAATAATGCAATGTGTGATATGAAATGTGACTGATATATTTGTCTTCTGCAGATGACTTAAATAAATCAGTGTATGATATGTAATGTTACTGATATACCTGTCTTATGTAGATGACTTAAATAAAGCAGTGTGTGATATGTAATGTTACTGATATACTTGGCTTATGTAGATGACTTATATAAAGGAGTATGTGATATGTAATGTTACTGATATACTTGTCTTGTGCAGATGACTTAAACAAAGTATTGTGTAATATGTAATGTTACTGATATACTTGTCTTATGTAGATGACATAAACAGTGTTTGATATGTAATGATACTGATATACTTGTCTTATGTAGATGACTTAAAGCAGTGTGTGGTATGTAATGTCACTGATATACTTGTCTTCTGTAGATGACTTAAATAAAGCAGTGTGTGATATGTAATGTTACTGATATACTTGTCTTCTGTAGTTGACTTAAAGCAGTGTCTGATATGTAATATTACTGATATACTTGTCATATGTAGATGACTTAAAGGAGCGTGTGATATGTAATGTCACTGATATACTTGTCTTCTGTAGATGACTTAAATAAAGTAGTGTGTGATATGTAATGTTACTGATATACTTGTCTTCTTTAGATGACTTAAATAAAGCAGTGTGTGATATGTAATGTTACTGATATACTTGGCTTATGTAGATTACTTAAATAAAGCAGTGTGTGACATGTAATGTTATGGATATACTTGTCGTATGTAGATGACTTAAATAAAGCAGTGTGTGCTACGTAATGTTACTGATATACTTGTCTTATGTAGATGACTTAAAGCAGTGTGTGATATGTAATGTTACTGATATACTTGTCTTCTGTAGATGACTTAAATAAAGCAATGTGTGATATGTAATGTTACTTATATACTTGCCTTCTGTAGATGACTTAAATAAAGCAGTGTGTGATACATAATGTTACTGATATACTTGTCTTCTGTATATGACATAAAGCAGTGTGTAATAAGTAATATAACTGATATACTTGTCTTATATAGATGACTTAAATAAAGCAGTGTGCACTATATAATGTTACTGATATACTTGTCTTATGTAGATGACATAAAGCAGTTTGTGATATGTAATGTTACTGATATACTTGTCTTATGTAGATGACTTAAGTAAAATAGTGTGTGATATGTCATTTTACTGATATACTTGTCTTCGTAGAAGACTTAAAGCAGTGTGTGATATGTAATGTTACTGATATGCTTGTCTTATGTAGATGACTGAAATAATGCAATGTGTGATATGAAATGTGACTGATATATTTGTCTTCTGCAGATGACTTAAATAAATCAGTGTATTATATGTAATGTTACTGATATACCTGTCTTCTGTAGATGACTTAAATAAAGCAGTGTGTGATATGTAATGTTACTGATATACTTGGCTTATGTAGATGACTTATATAAAGGAGTATGTGATATGTAATGTTACTGATATACTTGTCTTGTGCAGATGACTTAAACAAAGTAGTGTGTAATATGTAATGTTACTGATATACTTGTCTTCTGTAGTTGACTTAAAGCAGTGTGTGATATGTAATATTACTGATATACTTGTCGTATGTAGATGACTTAAAGCAGTGTGTGATATGTAATGTCACTGATATACTTGTCTTCTGTAGATGACTTAAATAAAGTAGTGTGTGATATGTAATGTTACTGATATACTTGTCTTCTTTAGATGACTTAAATAAAGCAGTGTGTGATATGTAATGTTACTGATATACTTGGCTTATGTAGATGACTTAAATAAAGCAGTGTGTGATATGTAATGTTACTGATATACTTGTCTTCTGTTGATGACTTAAATAAAGCAGTGTGTGATATGTAATGTTACTGATATACTTGTCTTCTGTAGATAACTTAAATAAAGCAGTGTGTGATATTTAATGTTACTGACATTCTTGTCTTATCTAGATGACCTAAATAAAGAAGTGTGTGATATGTAATGTTAATGATATACTTGTTTTATGTAGATGAGTTAAATAAAGCAGTGTAGTATGTAAAATTACAATTATATTTGTGTTATGTAGATGAGTTAAATAAAGCAGTGTGTGTGATATGTAATGTTACTGATATACATGTCTTATGTAGATGACTTCAATAAAGCAGTGTGTGACATGTACTGTTACGGATATACTTGTCGTATGTAGATGACTTAAATAAAGCAGTGTGTGCTACATAATGTTACTGATATACTTGTCTTATGTAGATGACTTAAAGCAGTGTGTGTTATGTAATGTTACTGATATACATGTCTTATGTAGATGACTTAAATAAAGCAGTGTGTGATATGTAATGTTACTGATATACTTGCCTTCTGTAGATGACTTAAATAAAGCAGTGTGTGATACATAATGTTACTGATATACTTGTCTTCTGTATATAACATAAAGCAGTGTGTAATTTGTAATATAACTGATATACGTGTCTTATATAGATGACTTAAATAAAGCAGTGTGCACTATATAATGTTACTGATATACTTGTCTTATGTAGATGACATAAAGCAGTTTGTGATATGTAATGTTACTGATATACTTGTCTTATGTAGATGACTTAAGTAACATAGTGTGTGATATGTCATTTTACTGATATACTTGTCTTCGGTAGAAGACTTAAAGCAGTGTGTGATATGTAATGTTACTGATATCCTTGTCTTATGTAGATGACTGAAATAATGCAATGTGTGATATGAAATGTGACTGATATATTTGTCTTCTGTAGATGACTTAAATAAGCTAGTGTATGATATGCAATTTTACTGATATACCTGTCTTCTGTAGATGACTTAAATAAAGCAGTGTGTGATATGTAATTTTACTGATATACTTGGCTTATGTAGATGACTTATATAAAGGAGTATGTGATATGTAATGTTACTGATATACTTGTCTTGTGCAGATGACTTAAACAAAGTAGTGTGTAATATGTAATTTTACTGATATACTTGTCTTATGTAGATGACATAAAACAGTGTTTGATATGTAATGATACTGATATACTTGTCTTATGTAGATGACTTAAAGTAGTGTGTGGTATGTAATGTCATTGATATACTTGTCTTCTGTAGATGTCTTAAATAAAGCAGTGTGTGATATGTAATATTACTGATATACTTGTCTTCTGTAGTTGACTTAAAGCAGTGTCTGATATGTAATATTACTGATATACTTGTCGTATGTAGATGACTTAAAGCAGTGTGTGATATGTAATGTCACTGATATACTTGTCTTCTGTAGATGACTTAAATAAAGCAGTGTGTGATATGTAATGTTACTGATATGCTTGTCTTCTGTTGTTGACTTAAAGCAGTGTGTGATATGTAATGTCACTGATATACGTGTCTTCTGTAGATGACTTAAATAAAGCAGTGTGTGATATGTAATGTTACTGATATATTTGTCTTCTGTAGATGACTTAAATAAAGCAGTGTATGATATGTAATGTTACTGATATACTTGTCTTCTGTAGATGACTTAAATAAAGCAGTGTGTGACATGTAATGTTATGGATATACTTGTCATATGTAGATGACTTAAATAAAGCAGTGTGTGCTACGTAATGTTACTGATATACTTGTCTTATGTAGATGACTTAAAGCAGTGTGTGATATGTAATGTTACTGATATACTTGTCTTCTGTAGATGACTTAAATAAAGCAATGTGTGATATGTAACGTTACTGATATACTTGCCTTCTGTAGATGACTTAAATAAAGCAGTGTGTGATACATAATGTTACTGATATACTTGTCTTCTGTATATGACAAAAAGCAGTGTGTAATATGTAATATAACTGATATACTTGTCTTATATAGATGACTTAAATAAAGCAGTGTGCACTATATAATGTTACTGATATACTTGTCTTATGTAGATGACATAAAGCAATTTGTGATATGTAATGTTACTGATATACTTGTCTTATGTAGATGACTTAAGTAAAATAGTGTGTGATATGTCATTTTACTGATATACTTGTCTTCGGTAGAAGACTTAAAGCAGTGTGTGATATGTAATGTTACTGATATACTTGTCTTATGTAGATGACTGAAATAATGCAATGTGTGATATGAAATGTGACTGATATATTTGTCTTCTGCAGATGACTTAAATAAATCAGTGTATGATATGTAATGTTACTGATATACCTGTCTTCTGTAGATGACTTAAATAAAGCAGTGTGTGATATGTAATGTTACTGATATACTTGGCTTATGTAGATGACTTATATAAAGGAGTATGTGATATGTAATGTTACTGATATACTTGTCTTGTGCAGATGACTTAAACAAAGTAGTGTGTAATATGTAATGTTACTGATATACTTGTCTTATGTAGATGACATAAAACAGTGTTTGATATGTAATGATACTGATATACTTGTCTTATGTAGATGACTTAAAGCAGTGTGTGGTATGTAATGTCACTGATATACTTGTCTTCTGTAGATGACTTAAATAAAGCAGTGTGTGATATGTAATGTTACTGATATACTTGTCTTCTGTAGTTGACTTAAAGCAGTGTCTGATATGTAATATTACTGATATACTTGTCATATGTAGATGACTTAAAGCAGTGTGTGATATGTAATGTCACTGATATACTTGTCTTCTGTAGATGACTTAAATAAAGTAGTGTGTGATATGTAATGTTACTGATATACTTGTCTTCTTTAGATGACTTAAATAAAGCAGTGTGTGATATGTAATGTTACTGATATACTTGGCTTATGTAGATTACTTAAATAAAGCAGTATGTGACATGTAATGTTACGGATATACTTGTATGTAGATGACTTAAATAAAGCAGTGTGTGCTACATAATGTTACTGATATACTTGTCTTATGTAGATGACTTAAAGCAGTGTGTGATATGTAATGTTACTGATATACTTGTCTTCTGTAGATGACTGAAATAAAGCAATGTGTGATATGTAATGTTACTGATATACTTGCCTTCTGTAGATGACTTAAATAAAGCAGTGTGTGATACATAATGTTACTGATATACTTGTCTTCTGTATATGACATAAAGCAGTGTGTAATATGTAATAAAACTGATATACTTGTCTTATATAGATGACTTAAATAAAGCAGTGTGCACTATATAATGTTACTGATATACTTGTCTTATGTAGATGACATAAAGCAGTTTGTGATATGTAATGTTACTGATATACTTGTCTTATGTAGATGACTTAAGTAAAATAGTGTGTGATATGTCATTTTACTGATATACTTGTCTTCGGTAGAAGACTTAAAGCAGTGTGTGATATGTAATGTTACTGATATGCTTGTCTTATGTAGATGACTGAAATAATGCAATGTGTGATATGAAATGTGACTGATATATTTGTCTTCTGCAGATGACTTAAATAAATCAGTGTATTATATGTAATGTTACTGATATACCTGTCTTCTGTAGATGACTTAAATAAAGCAGTGTGTGATATTTAATGTTACTGATATACTTGGCTTATGTAGATGACTTATATAAAGGAGTATGTGATATGTAATGTTACTGATATACTTGTCTTGTGCAGATGCCTTAAAAAAGTAGTGTGTAATATGTAATGTTACTGATATACTTGTCTTCTGTAGTTGACTTAAAGCAGTGTGTGATATGTAATATTACTGATATACTTGTCGTATGTAGATGACTTAAAGCAGTGTGTGATATGTAATGTCACTGATATACTTGTCTTCTGTAGATGACTTAAATAAAGTAGTGTGTGATATGTAATGTTACTGATATACTTGTCTTCTTTAGATGACTTAAATAAAGCAGTGTGTGATATGTAATGTTACTGATATACTTGGCTTATGTAGATGACTTAAATAAAGCAGTGTGTGAAATGTAATGTTACTGATATACTTGTCTTCTGTCGATGACTTAAATAAAGCAGTGTTTGATATGTAATGTTACTGATATACTTGTCTTCTGTAGATAACTTAAATATCTTTGGTAGAAGACTTAAAGCAGTGTGTGATATGTAATGTTACTGATATGCTTGTCTTATGTAGATGACTGAAATAATGCAATGTGTGATATGAAATGTGACTGATATATTTGTCTTCTGCAGATGACTTAAATAAATCAGTGTATTATATGTAATGTTACTGATATACCTGTCTTCTGTAGATGACTTAAATAAAGCAGTGTGTGATATTTAATGTTACTGATATACTTGGCTTATGTAGATGACTTATATAAAGGAGTATGTGATATGTAATGTTACTGATATACTTGTCTTGTGCAGATGACTTAAAAAAGTAGTGTGTAATATGTAATGTTACTGATATACTTGTCTTCTGTAGTTGACTTAAAGCAGTGTGTGATATGTAATATTACTGATATACTTGTCGTATGTAGATGACTTAAAGCAGTGTGTGATATGTAATGTCACTTATATACTTGTCTTCTGTAGATGACTTAAATAAAGTAGTGTGTGATATGTAATGTTACTGATATACTTGTCTTCTTTAGATGACTTAAATAAAGCAGTGTGTGATATGTAATGTTACTGATATACTTGGCTTATGTAGATGACTTAAATAAAGCAGTGTGTGACATGTAATGTTATGGATATACTTGTCGTATGTAGATGACTTAAATAAAGCAGTGTGTGCTACGTAATGTTACTGATATACTTGTCTTATGTAGATGACTTAAAGCAGTGTGTGATATGTAATGTTACTGATATACTTGTCTTCTGTAGATGACTTAAATAAAGCAATGTGTGATATGTAATGTTACTGATATACTTGCCTTCTGTAGATGACTTAAATAAAGCAGTGTGTGATACATAATGTTACTGATATACTTGTCTTCTGTATATGACATAAAGCAGTGTGTAATATGTAATATAACTGATATACTTGTCTTATATAGATGACTTAAATAAAGCAGTGTGCACTATATAATGTTACTGATATACTTGTCTTATGTAGATGACATAAAGCAGTTTGTGATATGTAATGTTACTGATATACTTGTCTTATGTAGATGACTTAAGTAAAATAGTGTGTGATATGTCATTTTACTGATATACTTGTCTTCGGTAGAAGACTTAAAGCAGTGTGTGATATGTAATGTTACTGATATGCTTGTCTTATGTAGATGACTGAAATAATGCAATGTGTGATATGAAATGTGACTGATATATTTGTCTTCTGCAGATGACTTAAATAAATCAGTGTATTATATGTAATGTTACTGATATACCTGTCTTCTGTAGATGACTTAAATAAAGCAGTGTGTGATATGTAATGTTACTGATATACTTGGCTTATGTAGATGACTTATATAAAGGAGTATGTGATATGTAATGTTACTGATATACTTGTCTTGTGCAGATGACTTAAACAAAGTAGTGTGTAATATGTAATGTTACTGATATACTTGTCTTCTGTAGTTGACTTAAAGCAGTGTGTGATATGTAATATTACTGATATACTTGTCGTATGTAGATGACTTAAAGCAGTGTGTGATATGTAATGTCACTGATATACTTGTCTTCTGTAGATGACTTAAATAAAGTAGTGTGATATGTAATGTTACTGATATACTTGTCTTCTTTAGATGACTTAAATAAAGCAGTGTGTGATATGTAATGTTACTGATATACTTGGCTTATGTAGATGACTTAAATAAAGCAGTGTGTGATATGTAATGTTACTGATATACTTGTCTTCTGTTGATGACTTAAATAAAGCAGTGTGTGATATGTAATGTTACTGATATACTTGTCTTCTGTAGATAACTTAAATAAAGCAGTGTGTGATATTTAATGTTACTGACATTCTTGTCTTATCTAGATGACCTAAATAAAGAAGTGTGTGATATGTAATGTTAATGATATACTTGTTTTATGTAGATGAGTTAAATAAAGCAGTGTGTAGTATGTAAAATTACAATTATATTTGTGTTATGTAGATGAGTTAAATAAAGCAGTGTGTGTGATATGTAATGTTACTGATATACATGTCTTATGTAGATGACTTCAATAAAGCAGTGTGTGACATGTAATGTTACGGATATACTTAATCGTATGTAGATGACTTAAATAAAGCAGTGTGTGCTACATAATGTTACTGATATACTTGTCTTATGTAGATGACTTAAAGCAGTGTGTGTTATGTAATGTTACTGATATACATGTCTTATGTAGATGACTTAAATAAAGCAGTGTGTGATATGTAATGTTAGTGATATACTTGCCTTCTGTAGATGACTTAAATAAAGCAGTGTGTGATACATAATGTTACTGATATACTTGTCTTCTGTATATAACATAAAGCAGTGTGTAATTTTTAATATAACTGATATACGTGTCTTATATAGATGACTTAAATAAAGCAGTGTGCACTATATAATGTTACTGATATACTTGTCTTATGTAGATGACATAAAGCAGTTTGTGATATGTAATGTTACTGATATACTTGTCTTATGTAGATGACTTAAGTAACATAGTGTGTGATATGTCATTTTACTGATATACTTGTCTTCGGTAGAAGACTTAAAGCAGTGTGTGATATGTAATGTTACTGATATGCTTGTCTTATGTAGATGACTGAAATAATGCAATGTGTGATATGAAATGTGACTGATATATTTGTCTTCTGTAGATGACTTAAATAAGCTAGTGTATGATATGCAATTTTACTGATATACCTGTCTTCTGTAGATGACTTAAATAAAGCAGTGTGTGATATGTAATTTTACTGATATACTTGGCTTATGTAGATGACTTATATAAAGGAGTATGTGATATGTAATGTTACTGATATACTTGTCTTGTGCAGATGACTTAAACAAAGTAGTGTGTAATATGTAATTTTACTGATATACTTGTCTTATGTAGATGACATAAAACAGTGTTTGATATGTAATGATACTGATATACTTGTCTTATGTAGATGACTTAAAGTAGTGTGTGGTATGTAATGTCATTGATATACTTGTCTTCTGTAGATGTCTTAAATAAAGCAGTGTGTGATATGTAATATTACTGATATACTTGTCTTCTGTAGTTGACTTAAAGCAGTGTCTGATATGTAATATTACTGATATACTTGTCGTATGTAGATGACTTAAAGCAGTGTGTGATATGTAATGTCACTGATATACTTGTCTTCTGTAGATGACTTAAATAAAGCAGTGTGTGATATGTAATGTTACTGATATGCTTGTCTTCTGTTGTTGACTTAAAGCAGTGTGTGATATGTAATGTCACTGATATACGTGTCTTCTGTAGATGACTTAAATAAAGCAGTGTGTGATATGTAATGTTACTGATATATTTGTCTTCTGTAGATGACTTAAATAAAGCAGTGTATGATATGTAATGTTACTGATATACTTGTCTTCTGTAGATGACTTAAATAAAGCAGTGTGTGACATGTAATGTTATGGATATACTTGTCATATGTAGATGACTTAAATAAAGCAGTGTGTGCTACGTAATGTTACTGATATACTTGTCTTATGTAGATGACTTAAAGCAGTGCGTGATATGTAATGTTACTGATATACTTGTCTTCTGTAGATGACTTAAATAAAGCAATGTGTGATATGTAATGTTACTGATATACTTGCCTTCTGTAGATGACTTAAATAAAGCAGTGTGTAATACATAATGTTACTGATATACTTGTCTTCTGTATATGACAAAAAGCAGTGTGTAATATGTAATATAACTGAAATACTTGTCTTATATAGATGACTTAAATAAAGCAGTGTGCACTATATAATGTTACTGATATACTTGTCTTATGTAGATGACATAAAGCAGTTTGTGATATGTAATGTTACTGATATACTTGTCTTATGTAGATGACTTAAGTAAAATAGTGTGTGATATGTCATTTTACTGATATACTTGTCTTCGGTAGAAGACTTAAAGCAGTGTGTGATATGTAATGTTACTGATATGCTTGTCTTATGTAGATGACTGAAATAATGCAATGTGTGATATGAAATGTGACTGATATATTTGTCTTCTGCAGATGACTTAAATAAATCAGTGTATGATATGTAATGTTACTGATATACCTGTCTTCTGTAGATGACTTAAATAAAGCAGTGTGTGATATGTAATGTTACTGATATACTTGGCTTATGTAGATGACTTATATAAAGGAGTATGTGATATGTAAT
The DNA here is from genome assembly GCF_019279795.1 of Protopterus annectens. Classification (NCBI taxonomy): domain Eukaryota; kingdom Metazoa; phylum Chordata; order Ceratodontiformes; family Protopteridae; genus Protopterus; species Protopterus annectens. The sequence goes on from NC_056737.1 coordinate 1,209,040,570, forward strand.
GTTACTGATATACTTGTCTTGTGCAGATGACTTAAACAAAGTAGTGTGTAATATGTAATGTTACTGATATACTTGACTTGTCTTATGTAGATGACATAAAACAGTGTTTGATATGTAATGATACATATATACTTGTCTTATGTAGATGACTTAAAGCAGTGTGTGGTATGTAATGTCACTGATATACTTGTCTTCTGTAGATGACTTAAATAAAGCAGTGTGTGATATGTAATGTTACTGATATACTTGTCTTCTGTAGTTGACTTAAAGCAGTGTCTGATATGTAATATTACTGATATAGTTGTCATATGTAGATGACTTAAAGCAGTGTGTGATATGTAATGTCACTGATATACTTGTCTTCTGTAGATGACTTAAATAAAGTAGTGTGTGATATGTAATGTTACTGATATACTTGTCTTCTTTAGATGACTTAAATAAAGCAGTGTGTGATATGTAATGTTACTGATATACTTGGCTTATGTAGATTACTTAAATAAAGCAGTATGTGACATGTAATGTTACGGATATACTTGTATGTAGATGACTTAAATAAAGCAGTGTGTGCTACATAATGTTACTGATATACTTGTCTTATGTAGATGACTTAAAGCAGTGTGTGATATGTAATGTTACTGATATACTTGTCTTCTGTAGATGACTTAAATAAAGCAATGTGTGATATGTAATGTTACTGATATACTTGCCTTCTGTAGATGACTTAAATAAAGCAGTGTGTGATACATAATGTTACTGATATACTTGTCTTCTGTATATGACATAAAGCAGTGTGTAATATGTAATAAAACTGATATACTTGTCTTATATAGATGACTTAAATAAAGCAGTGTGCACTATATAATGTTACTGATATACTTGTCTTATGTAGATGACATAAAGCAGTTTGTGATATGTAATGTTACTGATATACTTGTCTTATGTAGATGACTTAAGTAAAATAGTGTGTGATATGTCATTTTACTGATATACTTGTCTTGGTAGAAGACTTAAAGCAGTGTGTGATATGTAATGTTACTGATATGCTTGTCTTATGTAGATGACTGAAATAATGCAATGTGTGATATGAAATGTGACTGATATATTTGTCTTCTGCAGATGACTTAAATAAATCAGTGTATTATATGTAATGTTACTGATATACCTGTCTTCTGTAGATGACTTAAATAAAGCAGTGTGTGATATTTAATGTTACTGATATACTTGGCTTATGTAGATGACTTATATAAAGGAGTATGTGATATGTAATGTTACTGATATACTTGTCTTGTGCAGATGACTTAAAAAAGTAGTGTGTAATATGTAATGTTACTGATATACTTGTCTTCTGTAGTTGACTTAAAGCAGTGTGTGATATGTAATATTACTGATATACTTGTCGTATGTAGATGACTTAAAGCAGTGTGTGATATGTAATGTCACTGATATACTTGTCTTCTGTAGATGACTTAAATAAAGTAGTGTGTGATATGTAATGTTACTGATATACTTGTCTTCTTTAGATGACTTAAATAAAGCAGTGTGTGATATGTAATGTTACTGATATACTTGGCTTATGTAGATGACTTAAATAAAGCAGTGTGTGAAATGTAATGTTACTGATATACTTGTCTTCTGTCGATGACTTAAATAAAGCAGTGTTTAATATGTAATGTTACTGATATACTTGTCTTCTGTAGATAACTTAAATATCTTTGGTAGAAGACTTAAAGCAGTGTGTGATATGTAATGTTACTGATATGCTTGTCTTATGTAGATGACTGAAATAATGCAATGTGTGATATGAAATGTGACTGATATATTTGTCTTCTGCAGATGACTTAAATAAATCAGTGTATTATATGTAATGTTACTGATATACCTGTCTTCTGTAGATGACTTAAATAAAGCAGTGTGTGATATTTAATGTTACTGATATACTTGGCTTTTTGTAGATGACTTATATAAAGGAATATGTGATATGTAATGTTACTGATATACTTGTCTTGTGCAGATGACTTAAAAAAGTAGTGTGTAATATGTAATGTTACTGATATACTTGTCTTCTGTAGTTGACTTAAAGCAGTGTGTGATATGTAATATTACTGATATACTTGTCGTATGTAGATGACTTAAAGCAGTGTGTGATATGTAATGTCACTTATATACTTGTCTTCTGTAGATGACTTAAATAAAGTAGTGTGTGATATGTAATGTTACTGATATACTTGTCTTCTTTAGATGACTTAAATAAAGCAGTGTGTGATATGTAATGTTACTGATATACTTGGCTTATGTAGATTACTTAAATAAAGCAGTGTGTGACATGTAATGTTATGGATATACTTGTCGTATGTAGATGACTTAAATAAAGCAGTGTGTGCTACGTAATGTTACTGATATACTTGTCTTATGTAGATGACTTAAAGCAGTGTGTGATATGTAATGTTACTGATATACTTGTCTTCTGTAGATGACTTAAATAAAGCAATGTGTGATATGTAATGTTACTGATATACTTGCCTTCTGTAGATGACTTAAATAAAGCAGTGTGTGATACATAATGTTACTGATATACTTGTCTTCTGTATATGACATAAAGCAGTGTGTAATATGTAATATTACTGATATACTTGTCTTATATAGATGACTTAAATAAAGCAGTGTGCACTATATAATGTTACTGATATACTTGTCTTATGTAGATGACATAAAGCAGTTTGTGATATGTAATGTTACTGATATACTTGTCTTATGTAGATGACTTAAGTAAAATAGTGTGTGATATGTCATTTTACTGATATACTTGTCTTGTAGAAGACTTAAAGCAGTGTGTGATATGTAATGTTACTGATATGCTTGTCTTATGTAGATGACTGAAATAATGCAATGTGTGATATGAAATGTGACTGATATATTTGTCTTCTGCAGATGACTTAAATAAATCAGTGTATTATATGTAATGTTACTGATATACCTGTCTTCTGTAGATGACTTAAATAAAGCAGTGTGTGATATGTAATGTTACTGATATACTTGGCTTATGTAGATGACTTATATAAAGGAGTATGTGATATGTAATGTTACTGATATACTTGTCTTGTGCAGATGACTTAAACAAAGTAGTGTGTAATATGTAATGTTACTGATATACTTGTCTTCTGTAGTTGACTTAAAGCAGTGTGTGATATGTAATATTACTGATATACTTGTCGTATGTAGATGACTTAAAGCAGTGTGTGATATGTAATGTCACTGATATACTTGTCTTCTGTAGATGACTTAAATAAAGTAGTGTGTGATATGTAATGTTACTGATATACTTGTCTTCTTTAGATGACTTAAATAAAGCAGTGTGTGATATGTAATGTTACTGATATACTTGGCTTATGTAGATGACTTAAATAAAGCAGTGTGTGATATGTAATGTTACTGATATACTTGTCTTCTGTTGATGACTTAAATAAAGCAGTGTGTGATATGTAATGTTACTGATATACTTGTCTTCTGTAGATAACTTAAATAAAGCAGTGTGTGATATTTAATGTTACTGACATTCTTGTCTTATCTAGATGACCTAAATAAAGAAGTGTGTGATATGTAATGTTAATGATATACTTGTTTTATGTAGATGAGTTAAATAAAGCAGTGTGTAGTATGTAAAATTACAATTATATTTGTGTTATGTAGATGAGTTAAATAAAGCAGTGTGTGTGATATGTAATGTTACTGATATACATGTCTTATGTAGATGACTTCAATAAAGCAGTGTGTGACATGTAATGTTACGGATATACTTGTCGTATGTAGATGACTTAAATAAAGCAGTGTGTGCTACATAATGTTACTGATATACTTGTCTTATGTAGATGACTTAAAGCAGTGTGTGTTATGTAATGTTACTGATATACATGTCTTATGTAGATGACTTAAATAAAGCAGTGTGTGATATGTAATGTTACTGATATACTTGCCTTCTGTAGATGACTTAAATAAAGCAGTGTGTGATACATAATGTTACTGATATACTTGTCTTCTGTATATAACATAAAGCAGTGTGTAATTTGTAATATAACTGATATACGTGTCTTATATAGATGACTTAAATAAAGCAGTGTGCACTATATAATGTTACTGATATACTTGTCTTATGTAGATGACATAAAGCAGTTTGTGATATGTAATGTTACTGATATACTTGTCTTATGTAGATGACTTAAGTAACATAGTGTGTGATATGTCATTTTACTGATATACTTGTCTTCGGTAGAAGACTTAAAGCAGTGTGTGATATGTAATGTTACTGATATGCTTGTCTTATGTAGATGACTGAAATAATGCAATGTGTGATATGAAATGTGACTGATATATTTGTCTTCTGTAGATGACTTAAATAAGCTAGTGTATGATATGCAATTTTACTGATATACCTGTCTTCTGTAGATGACTTAAATAAAGCAGTGTGTGATATGTAATTTTACTGATATACTTGGCTTATGTAGATGACTTATATAAAGGAGTATGTGATATGTAATGTTACTGATATACTTGTCTTGTGCAGATGACTTAAACAAAGTAGTGTGTAATATGTAATTTTACTGATATACTTGTCTTATGTAGATGACATAAAACAGTGTTTGATATGTAATGATACTGATATACTTGTCTTATGTAGATGACTTAAAGTAGTGTGTGGTATGTAATGTCATTGATATACTTGTCTTCTGTAGATGTCTTAAATAAAGCAGTGTGTGATATGTAATATTACTGATATACTTGTCTTCTGTAGTTGACTTAAAGCAGTGTCTGATATGTAATATTACTGATATACTTGTCGTATGTAGATGACTTAAAGCAGTGTGTGATATGTAATGTCACTGATATACTTGTCTTCTGTAGATGACTTAAATAAAGCAGTGTGTGATATGTAATGTTACTGATATGCTTGTCTTCTGTTGTTGACTTAAAGCAGTGTGTGATATGTAATGTCACTGATATACGTGTCTTCTGTAGATGACTTAAATAAAGCAGTGTGTGATATGTAATGTTACTGATATATTTGTCTTCTGTAGATGACTTAAATAAAGCAGTGTATGATATGTAATGTTACTGATATACTTGTCTTCTGTAGATGACTTAAATAAAGCAGTGTGTGACATGTAATGTTATGGATATACTTGTCATATGTAGATGCTTAAATAATGCAGTGTGTGCTACGTAATGTTACTGATATACTTGTCTTATGTAGATGACTTAAAGCAGTGTGTGATATGTAATGTTACTGATATACTTGTCTTCTGTAGATGACTTAAATAAAGCAATGTGTGATATGTAATGTTACTGATATACTTGCCTTCTGTAGATGACTTAAATAAAGCAGTGTGTGATACATAATGTTACTGATATACTTGTCTTCTGTATATGACAAAAAGCAGTGTGTAATATGTAATATAACTGATATACTTGTCTTATATAGATGACTTAAATAAAGCAGTGTGCACTATATAATGTTACTGATATACTTGTCTTATGTAGATGACATAAAGCAGTTTGTGATATGTAATGTTACTGATATACTTGTCTTATGTAGATGACTTAAGTAAAATAGTGTGTGATATGTCATTTTACTGATATACTTGTCTTCGGTAGAAGACTTAAAGCAGTGTGTGATATGTAATGTTACTGATATGCTTGTCTTATGTAGATGACTGAAATAATGCAATGTGTGATATGAAATGTGACTGATATATTTGTCTTCTGCAGATGACTTAAATAAATCAGTGTATGATATGCAATGTTACTGATATACCTGTCTTCTGTAGATGACTTAAATAAAGCAGTGTGTGATATGTAATGTTACTGATATACTTGGCTTATGTAGATGACTTATATAAAGGAGTATGTGATATGTAATGTTACTGATATACTTGTCTTGTGCAGATGACTTAAACAAAGTAGTGTGTAATATGTAATGTTACTGATATACTTGTCTTATGTAGATGACATAAAACAGTGTTTGATATGTAATGATACTGATATACTTGTCTTATGTAGATGACTTAAAGCAGTGTGTGGTATGTAATGTCACTGATATACTTGTCTTCTGTAGATGACTTAAATAAAGCAGTGTGTGATATGTAATGTTACTGATATACTTGTCTTCTGTAGTTGACTTAAAGTAGTGTCTGATATGTAATATTACTGATATACTTGTCATATGTAGATGACTTAAAGCCGTGTGTGATATGTAATGTCACTGATATACTTGTCTTCTGTAGATGACTTAAATAAAGTAGTGTGTGATATGTAATGTTACTGATATACTTGTCTTCTTTAGATGACTTAAATAAAGCAGTGTGTGATATGTAATGTTACTGATATACTTGGCTTATGTAGATTACTTAAATAAAGCAGTATGTGACATGTAATGTTACGGATATACTTGTCGTATGTAGATGACTTAAATAAAGCAGTGTGTGCTACATAATGTTACTGATATACTTGTCTTATGTAGATGACTTAAAGCAGTGTGTGATATGTAATGTTACTGATATACTTGTCTTCTCTAGATGACTTAAATAAAGCAATGTGTGATATGTAATGTTACTGATATACTTGCCTTCTGTAGATGACTTAAATAAAGCAGTGTGTGATACATAATGTTACTGATATACTTGTCTTCTGTATATGACATAAAGCAGTGTGTAATATGTAATAAAACTGATATACTTGTCTTATATAGATGACTTAAATAAAGCAGTGTGCACTATATAATGTTACTGATATACTTGTCTTATGTAGATGACATAAAGCAGTTTGTGATATGTAATGTTACTGATATACCTGTCTTCTGTAGATGACTTAAATAAAGCAGTGTGTGATATGTAATGTTACTGATATACTTGGCTTATGTAGATGACTTATATAAAGGAGTATGTGATATGTAATGTTACTGATATACTTGTCTTGTGCAGATGACTTAAAAAAGTAGTGTGTAATATGTAATGTTACTGATATACTTGTCTTCTGTAGTTGACTTAAAGCAGTGTGTGATATGTAATATTACTGATATACTTGTCGTATGTAGATGACTTAAAGCAGTGTGTGATATGTAATGTCACTGATATACTTGTCTTCTGTAGATGACTTAAATAAAGTAGTGTGTGATATGTAATGTTACTGATATACTTGTCTTCTTTAGATGACTTAAATAAAGCAGTGTGTGATATGTAATGTTACTGATATACTTGGCTTATGTAGATGACTTAAATAAAGCAGTGTGTGAAATGTAATGTTACTGATATACTTGTCTTCTGTAGATAACTTAAATATCTTTGGTAGAAGACTTAAAGCAGTGTGTGATATGTAATGTTACTGATATGCTTGTCTTATGTAGATGACTGAAATAATGCAATGTGTGATATGAAATGTGACTGATATATTTGTCTTCTGCAGATGACTTAAATAAATCAGTGTATTATATGTAATGTTACTGATATACCTGTCTTCTGTAGATGACTTAAATAAAGCAGTGTGTGATATTTAATGTTACTGATATACTTGGCTTATGTAGATGACTTATATAAAGGAGTATGTGATATGTAATGTTACTGATATACTTGTCTTGTGCAGATGACTTAAAAAAGTAGTGTGTAATATGTAATGTTACTGATATACTTGTCTTCTGTAGTTGACTTAAAGCAGTGTGTGATATGTAATATTACTGATATACTTGTCGTATGTAGATGACTTAAAGCAGTGTGTGATATGTAATGTCACTTATATACTTGTCTTCTGTAGATGACTTAAATAAAGTAGTGTGTGATATGTAATGTTACTGATATACTTGGCTTATGTAGATGACTTAAATAAAGCAGTGTGTGAAATGTAATGTTACTGATATACTTGTCTTCTGTCGATGACTTAAATAAAGCAGTGTTTGATATGTAATGTTACTGATATACTTGTCTTCTGTAGATAACTTAAATAAAGCAGTGTGTGATATTTAATGTTACTGACATTCTTGTCTTATCTAGATGACCTAAATAAAGAATGTGTGATATGTAATGTTAATGATATACTTGTTTTATGTAGATGAGTTAAATAAAGCAGTGTGTAGTATGTAAAATTACTATTATATTTGTGTTATGTAGATGAGTTAAATAAAGCAGTGTGTGTGATATGTAATGTTACTGATATACATGTCTTATGTAGATGACTTCAATAAATCAGTGTGTGACATGTAATGTTACGGATATACTTGTCGTATGTAGATGACTTAAATAAAGCAGTGTGTGCTACATAATGTTACTGATATACTTGTCTTATGTAGATGACTTAAAGCAGTGTGTGTTATGTAATGTTACTGATATACCTGTCTTATGTAGATGACTTAAATAAAGCAGTGTGTGATATGTAATGTTACTGATATACCTGCCTTCTGTAGATGACTTAAATAAAGCAGTGTGTGATACATAATGTTACTGATATACTTGTCTTCTGTATATAACATAAAGCAGTGTGTAATTTGTAATATAACTGATATACTTGTCTTATATAGATGACTTAAATAAAGCAGTGTGCACTATATAATGTTAGTGATATACTTGTCTTATGTAGATGACATAAAGCAGTTTGTGATATGTAATGTTACCGATATACTTGCCTTATGTAGATGACTTAAGTAACATAGTGTGTGATATGTCATTTTACTGATATACTTGTCTTCGGTAGAAGACTTAAAGCAGTGTGTGATATGTAATGTTACTGATATGCTTGTCTTATGTAGATGACTGAAATAATGCAATGTGTGATATGAAATGTGACTGATATATTTGTCTTCTGTAGATGACTTAAATAAGCTAGTGTATGATATGCAATTTTACTGATTTACCTGTCTTCTGTAGATGACTTAAATAAAGCAGTGTGTGATATGTAATTTTACTGATATACTTGGCTTATGTAGATGACTTATATAAAGGAGTATGTGATATGTAATGTTACTGATATACTTGTCTTGTGCAGATGACTTAAACAAAGTAGTGTGTAATATGTAATTTTACTGATATACTTGTCTTATGTAGATGACATAAAACAGTGTTTGATATGTAATGATACTGATATACTTGTCTTATGTAGATGACTTAAAGTAGTGTGTGGTATGTAATGTCATTGATATACTTGTCTTCTGTAGATGACTTAAATAAAGCAGTGTGTGATATGTAATATTACTGATATACTTGTCTTCTGTAGTTGACTTAAAGCAGTGTCTGACATGTAATATTACTGATATACTTGTCGTATGTCGATGACTTAAAGCAGTGTGTGATATGTAATGTCACTGATATACTTGTCTTCTGTAGACGACTTAAATAAAGCAGTGTGTGATATGTAATGTTACTGATATACTTGTCTTCTGTAGTTGACTTAAAGTAGTGTGTGATATGTAATGTCACTGATATACGTGTCTTCTGTAGATGACTTAAATAAAGCAGTGTGTGATATGTAATGTTACTGATATACTTGTCTTATGTAGAGGACTGAAATAAAGTAATGTGTGATTTGAAATGTGACTGATATATTTGTCTTCTGTAGATGACTTAAATAAAGCAGTGTATGATATGTAATGTTACTGATATACTTGTCTTCTGTAGATGACTTAAATAAAGCAGTGTGTGACATGTAATGTTACAGATATACTTGTCGTATGTAGATGACTTAAATAAAGCAGTGTTTGCTACGTAATGTTACTGATATACTTGTCTTATGTAGATGACTTAAAGCAGTGTGTGATATGTAATGTTACTGATATACTTGTCTTCTGTAGATGACTTAAATAAAGCAATGTGTGATATGTAATGCTACTGATATACTTGCCTTCTGTAGATGACTTAAATAAAGCAGTGTGTGATACATAATGTTACTGATATACTTGTCTTCTGTATATGACATAAAGCAGTGTGTAATATGAAATATAACTGATATACTTGTCTTATATAGATGACTTAAATAAAGCAGTGTTTACTATATAATGTTACTGATATACTTGTCTTATGTAGATGACATAAAGCACTTTGTGATATGTAATGTTACTGATATACTTGTCTTATGTAGATGACTTAAGTAAAATAGTGTGTGATATGTCATTTTACTGATATACTTGTCTTCGGTAGAAGACTTAAGGCAGTGTGTGATATGTAATGTTACTGATATGCTTGTCTTATGTAGATGACTGAAATAATGCAATGTGTGATATGAAATGTGACTGATATATTTGTCTTCTGCAGATGACTTAAATAAATCAGTGTATGATATGTAATGTTACTGATATTCCTGTCTTCTGTAGATGACTTAAATAAAGCAGTGTGTGATATGTAATGTTACTGATATTCTTGGCTTATGTAGATGACTTATATAAAGGAGTATGTGATATGTAATGTTACTGATATACTTGTCTTGTGCAGATGACTTAAACAAAGTAGTTTGTAATATGTAACGTTACTGATATACTTGTCTTATGTAGATGACATAAAACAGTGTTTGATATGTAATGATACTGTTATACTTGTCTTATGTAGATGACTTAAAGCAGTGTGTGGTATGTAATGTCACTGATATACTTGTCTTCTGTAGATGACTTAAATAAAGCAGTGTGTGATATGTAATGTTACTGATATACTTGTCTTCTGTAGTTGACTTAAAGCAGTGTCTGATATGTAATATTACTGATATACTTGTCGTATGTAGATGACTTAAAGCAGTGTGTGATATGTAATGTCACTGATATACTTGTCTTCTGTAGATGACTTAAATAAAGTAGTGTGTGATATGCAATGTTACTGATATACTTGTCTTCTTTAGATGACTTAAATAAAGCAGTGTGTGATATGTAATGTTACTGATATACTTGGCTTATGTAGATGACTTAAATAAGGCAGTGTGTGACATGTAATGTTACGGATATACTTGTCGTATGTAGATGACTTAAATAAAGCAGTGTGTGCTACATAATGTTACTGATATACTTGTCTTATGTAGATGACTTAAAGCAGTGTGTGATATGTAATGTTACTGATATACTTGTCTTCTGTAGATGACTTAAATAAAGCAATGTGTGATATGTAATGTTACTGATATACTTGCCTTCTGTAGATGACTTAAATAAAGCAGTGTGTGATACATAATGTTACTGATATACTTGTCTTCTGTATATGACATAAAGCAGTGTGTAATATGTAATATAACTGATATACTTGTCTTATATAGATGACTTAAATAAAGCAGTGTGCACTATATAATGTTACTGATATACTTGTCTTATGTAGATGACATAAAGCAGTTTGTGATATGTAATGTTACTGATATACTTGTCTTATGTAGATGACTTAAGTAAAATAGTGTGTGATATGTCATTTTACTGATATACTTGTCTTTGGTAGAAGACTTAAAGCAGTGTGTGATATGTAATGTTACTGATATGCTTGTCTTATGTAGATGACTGAAATAATGCAATGTGTGATATGAAATGTGACTGATATATTTGTCTTCTGCAGATGACTTAAATAAATCAGTGTATTATATGTAATGTTACTGATATACCTGTCTTCTGTAGATGACTTAAATAAAGCAGTGTGTGATATGTAATGTTACTGATATACTTGGCTTATGTAGATGACTTATATAAAGGAGTATGTGATATGTAATGTTACTGATATACTTGTCTTGTGCAGATGACTTAAACAAAGTAGTGTGTAATATGTAATGTTACTGATATACTTGTCTTATGTAGATGACATAAAACAGTGTTTGATATGTAATGATACTGATATACTTGTCTTATATAGATGACTTAAAGCAGTGTGTGGTATGTAATGTCACTGATATACTTGTCTTCTGTAGATGACTTAAATAAAGCAGTGTGTGATATGTAATGTTACTGATATACTTGTCTTCTTTAGATGACTTAAATAATGCAGTGTGTGATATGTAATGTTACTGATATACTTGGCTTATGTAGATGACTTAAAGCAGTGTGTGATATGTAATGTCACTGATATACTTGTCTTCTGTAGATGACTTAAATAAAGCAGTGTGTGATATGTAATGTTACTGATATACTTGGCTTATGTAGATGACTTAAATAAAGCAGTGTGTGATATGTAATGTTACTGATATACTTGTCTTCTGTCGATGACTTAAATAAAGCAGTGTGTGATATGTAATGTTACTGATATACTTGTCTTCTGTAGATAACTTAAATAAAGCAGTGTGTGATATTTAATGTTACTGACATTCTTGTCTTATCTAGATGACCTAAATAAAGAAGTGTGTGATATGTAATGTTAATGATATACTTGTTTTATGTAGATGAGTTAAATAAAGCAGTGTGTAGTATGTAAAATTACAATTATATTTGTGTTATGTAGATGAGTTAAATAAAGCAGTGTGTGTGATATGTAATGTTACTGATATACATGTCTTATGTAGATGACTTCAATAAAGCAGTGTGTCACATGTAATGTTACGGATATACTTGTCGTATGTAGATGACTTAAATAAAGCAGTGTGTGCTACATAATGTTACTGATATACTTGTCTTATGTAGATGACTTAAAGCAGTGTGTGTTATGTAATGTTCCTGATATACCTGTCTTATGTAGATGACTTAAATAAAGCAGTGTGTGATATATAATGTTACTGATATACTTGTCTTCTGCAGATGTTGTAAATAAAGCAGTGTGTGATACATAATGTTACTGATATACTTGCCTTCTGTATATGACTTAAAGCAGTGTGTAATATGTAATATTACTGATATACATGTCTTATATGGATGACTTAAATAAAGCAGTGTGCACTATGTAATGTTACTGATATACTTGTCTTCTGTAGATAACTTAAATAAAGCAGTGTGTAAAATTGCTGATATTGAACAGTTCTTTTGGTTTACAATCAGATGTTACATGCTGTAGGCTCACAATTTACTTCTTAAAATGTAAGAGATTTGGTTTGCTTCCCGTTTCAATGTATTATTTTTCAAAATAAGAGTATAAACATAGGAGTTTGCTTACTCCTAATGTTTACTATGAACAGTGGAATGAACTTTTAAATAAGGTTAAAATTTTGCTGAACATGTGACACCTTTTTCTTTGTCTTTCCAAATGAAAGTTTATATGCTGAACTGTTGTTACTCTGGCTAATATAGTTTATGTAGGAAGTGTTTAGGGTTTATCCTTTTTCCAACAATAGAGAAAAATATTACTGGAATTGTTTTTTGCTTTTATATGGGGTAGAAGGCTTAGCCTTATTAAAACAGCTGTCCTACACTTTGCCAAATGAGAAAGCAGACTACATTTGTATAACCAGTTGGGTTTTTGTCATCTCTGCATCTATACTGGATTTTATTTTTGAAAATCCAGAGCAGAAACTCAGATGTATAAAGACCAACTTTATGGTATAAATTTAAGGAAGTCTGGGAACATAAGGTTCAAAGAAAGTGAAACCTTGTTGGAGGCTGTCCTTAACTCAGTTTATATAAACTAGGATGTTGTGATATACATTTATAATGGATCAATACTATTATATTAGACCTTGAAGTGCATTATCTCCTTCATTGTTAGTATCAGTATTTGCTAATCATTGGTGCTTTTTATGTAAATATTAATTGTAAGATATTTTTATGGAGATTAATGCTGGGTAGACTACCTGTTAAAGGCTTGATGAAATATAAGATTAAGGATGACAGGGTTTGCAATCTGTGTTCCTATGAAGAATGTATGTCACTTGTCTTATTATACTGTCTAAAAGGTCAGATATTCTGGACTCAAGTTTTATGTAAGTTTGTAGGAATATCTTCCGTTATGATTCATCAGCTATCTAATTGACTGTTTTTATGATAAAAACATGAACATTGTGCTATTGTCAAATTATGGCAATTTGAATGCTCATTTGATGGATGTTTATGATAAAATAATGACTGTTACACCTTAAGTTTTGGGGCTAATAAGGTGCTATTTGATAATGAGGAAGCTAAAGAAATGGTTATGGCAGAAGGTGTAGGGGATTGTTACTTGATTTTTTTCTCTTTTTCTTTTATTGTTGAGGTGTATAATTTTATTTATCTTTGTACTACATATAACTGTCGAATTTCTGTATTTTGCTAAGCATGTGTGATGTATGTTGTGAAAATGTATGTGCAATGAAGCACCCCTACTCTTTTTGAGTACCAGATAGTGCCAGAGAGCTGTCATTAGTGCTTGGAAGATCTACAAGATGGTGGCTAGCAGATGTAATGGCATGGAGGAGGGCAGTGCAAAATCATTTGGAAATATGAAGAAGGATGCCAAACGAAGGATGCCAGGCAGAGGGAAACTGTGATGGATAAGGTAGCAGATGCTGTTGTGCAAACATCAGAAGCTGATTCTGTGATAATGGATGATACAAACAAGCATTGTTTAACTGCATCTCAGACTGATTTGGTGTAAAGAAGCATTTTAATAACAGAGTTACAGGATGGGGGAGTGCAGAATGAAACATTTGCTGGAGTTGCTTGACAAGGAGGAATCAGGAGATGAAATGGCAGATCATGTGTTTACTGTGGATGAGGAACAGAAAGAACACGAAGAGAAAAATCATTTCAGAGTGCATGTAAACCTTTTTCAGGAGTAGTCAATGGTAAGAAGAGGCAACAATGGTTCTGTAAATGCTTTCTTTATTAAAAAAGTGCATTGAGAGACTAAAAACTGGAAATGGTGATGCTGCAGAGAGGTACTTTGGGACAATTTAGTCATGTCGTCAGAATTTTCTGTAAGATCTTTTATTTATTTACATAAAATGGCATTCTGTGACATTACATTGAAAAATGATTTTGTTGCATAAATTCCTAAATGAATGTGAAAAAAAGACATTTATCCAGGCATGGAACAATTATATTTTTGTGGGTCAAAGACTGAATTTTAAAAGCATTTGTTTGCACAATTCAGAATTAATGTTCACTAATGTAATGAACTAATTCAGAACAGGAAGAATTAAACATGTTTACTTAAATATTCTGACAAATTTGAAAATATTAAGAAAACAAAAGCCCAAAGATGGGAATAGAGTGGTGGTTGGAATATGGATGTTGAGTTAAATGTAAGGCAGGATATTTTGCAGCTTTTATTTAGTGTCATATTTGTGGAGGTTTTTTGGGTATTTAACAAGGGCAACTGAAAAACTATTATTTTTGTAGGAGCATAGAACATATAATTCAAGACTGCAAAAAGGTTGAATGTAACCATTTTGGAGAGATAGATCACAAAAATCAATAAATGTGAAAAAAGGAAGGCTGGTATTTGGGGAAGAAGGTCATTTTTGTTTTGAGTGAGCACATAAAGTGCAAAAATACATGATGAAACTGTATAAATGATCGAAAACTGAATGATATAATTATAGAACAAGTGATGGTGAAGAAGGAGGATGTGAATGAAGAAGGTGAGCCTAAAGTGATAAACATCATATAGGTTTATAGGAAGCTGAAACAGAGAAATGTAACGTGTTTGTGCAACCATTAAGTGAACATTCAGGTCAGGAAAAAGGGGGAGTGAAGGGATTGGTTAGACCAAAGAGAAGCATACTATAGGGCACATGGTAAGATTAAGAAATTTAAAGTGTAGAAATACTCCTCCAAAGATTAAAAAAAAGTGTAAGAAATAATGTCTGAGTGGTCTGGAGTAATGTAAACACTCTTATAACTTAGCTCAAAGACTGTAAATATTAGAATGGTATGCAAGTTTATGTGCTTATTCTGTTTACAAGACACAAGCTTTATACCTCTCAAAGACAAAATGCAAGCTGAAAAATTATGGAAACACAAAATTACATGGAGTTTAGGAAATGAATGATGTTCGCGTGTGAGATTTTTGGCTAATAATATTAATTTATTTTTTTTGCTATCTGATTACTGGAAAAGTCCAAATTATTACAAAACATTTTAAGAACAATAATTTTACAATCTTCACAAATAAAACAAAATCCATTTGCAGTTTAATTATAACAAATTATACATAACATGACAACATTGGTTAAAAATCGATACAAGGTATATGACAATCACTTAAAATTTAGAGAAACTTTAGACATTTGGTAGAGAAAGTAAAGGTAAGTTTAATACAAATAGCAACTGCAATACAAAGTGAGAGAAAGACAGGCTTGTAGTATATTTAGAGAGAAACAGAGTAAACACATTAAACATGTGCTGGAAGAATAACCATGGTAGATATCAGATGGGAGAATAATGTATTCAGACTAACAGAGGTATAAGCATGTACTGATATTAAGGACAAGATTTACTTAAAAATATAAAACCTTATGTTATTGTTAACATGAGCATTATTATAATGGAAGATCTTAACTGTGATATGAGGAAGAATAAGAAAAATATGTGAATCATAATGTTAAAAAGGAAGTAATGAAGTGGGCATGGCTTAAGACTATGGGATACGAAACATTTTACATTTACAAGAAGATTATAGAAAATGGAGAGGGAGTATATTTTATGTCTGGGCATTTTACTGTAGAAAACAGTGGTGTTATGGTCACAGGGTTTTTGTATCGCTTGTATGTTTGGATTGAATAAGGGGATAATTATGATGTTATAAGATAAGGAAAAGGTATTGAAAGACTATCAGCAAAAAGTGCTGCAGAGGAAATGAATCAGGAAGCTGGACAGTTTTGGAAGGAGCAGTGTACTATGAAAACTTTTTGTAAGTCCTGATCCAAGTAGAGGGTTATAATTTAAAGAAAAGTACAGAAATTTATATCCATGAGAGGAATTGCAACTAAGGAAAGAAAAGAAGAAGGGGGTAGGAAACAACGTGAGAAGGTATGTTGAATTGTTTATAAGGAAATAACAGTGATTTTTATTTATATAAAGAAAGAGAAATTTACAAGAAGAATAAAAAGAGTTGATGAATGGCCATACTAGCAAAAATATTTTATTAGAGGAAAGATGGAAGAGATATCTCCATACCTGACAAAAATGGAAAAATATTTCAAGTGTGTGACAAAGACATTGAAAGATGAGAAAGGCAAAGTAATGTATAATAAAAAGATTTTTTTGATATTATGAAAGTTTTTGTCAAGGGGTTTATAGAAAAAGTATTACTGAGGATAATAACATATGGAGTCTGAATAATTTTCTGAAGAAGCAATTGAAAGTTCCGAAAGTAAAATTACTTTGGATGAATGAGATAGTGTCTTAAGCTATTAAAACTAGGCCCATCACTGGGGAAGGATGGTATATATTATGATGTATATAAAAAATTTAATGAGCAACATAAAAAGCTTTTTGTTGAAATATTGAATGAATGGTTTGAGAATGGGGTGCAGGGAAGTAGCTTATATGAAGGAATTATAACGTCTGTATGGAAAAAAAGGAGAAAAAATGGAGGCTGATTGCAATCAATAATACAGACTATAAAATATTAATGAAAATATTACAAAGGTTTGAGAAGATTATGCATGAAGTAAAGATACTTAACATATATGGACTCAAATTTGATAGAAGTCATGAATTATTAATTGTGGTAAATGAGGTAGTAGATGACTTTCTGTATAGAGGGAGTGGTGCCAGAGTAATTCTGGGTGATGTAAGCATTGTGTTTGGTTATGTGAGTAATAAATGTTTATGGGAAATGTTGATGAAATACGGGCTTAAAAATCATTCATTTATTAAAAATGGCATACAGTAATAACAGGGTCTGAGTAATGGTCAATTGATGGTTTCCTGAGCAGATGTCCATCCCCGGACATCAAACTGGAAATAAATAAATAAATGTCTGTAAAGAGAGGTGTAAGACAGGGCTGCCCTATGAGCAGTGTGTTATTTTCTTCAGTAATGATAGCTGTTGCTTGTGTTATGAAAGGTATATTGGGTGAGGGGCATAGAGTTTACATAACTGTGTTGAGATTACTGTTTTTTTTCATACTCTGATGATGTTATAGTCATTGCAAGAAAAGAGAGCTGGATGAAAAAATGGTGATATTATTGAACGATACTTTAAGGAAAGCAAGATTACAGTTGAATAAAGAAAAAAGTAAGGGTTTATGTGATGTATTCATATTTGTTTTTTTTTTTTCAAAAACAAAACAGTGTAAGAAATTTCTCTGTGTGGAAGATTTTCTTCCACTGTTTTGTTTTTGGACCCACTACACTTTAATGGGTTGTTTTTAGACTTCGGGGATACCACAGAGATTACTTGCTTTTAATATTTGTTTTATTCTGATCAAAAAATTGAGTTACTTGGAATAGTATTTCATAAAGTCTAAGAAGTAAAGAAACAGTGGGGGGCAGTGATAGAAAAAAAAAACAAACAAAAGAAATAACTGCTATCTGGAAACATTTAGGTTATAATTTGAACAGAAAGTGTGTTTGATTAATTCTGTTATTTTAATAGGAGATATATATATATATATATATATATATATATATATATATATATATATATAGATATATATAGATATGTATAGGTCTGTATCGCAACGTTGAATAGAAGTTCAATCATTGTAATATTGAGCCTTACTGTCCGAACCCAACAAAAACAAAAGCACAGAACAGCGATTTTTTTCCCCAGGGAAAAAGTTGCTGTTCCGTGACAAAAAAAAAAAAAAAAAAAACTTAACTTTAAACTTAAACTGAAGTGGAGAGCTTCACCACCCCACACCCACCAACATGAGGGACTATGCCCCCCACACCCCCCTACTTAAATATACCAACTCTGAGATTGCACCACAGTGGAGGAAATAGCAAACCCCCAAAAATGGCCCACCGATTTTTTTTCCCTGTGAAAAAAGTCGATGTGCTGTGACTTCGCTATTTTCCACTTTCAGACTTTAGGGCTTGATATTACAACGTTCAAACTTGTTTTAGTTCAACGTTGTAATATAGACCATATATATATATATATATATATATATATATATGGATCTATGGATTTATGTCAAAACAATGAACACCATTAATGTTATAGATCTATGGATTTATGTCAAAACAATGAACACCATTAATGTTGACTCCCATAACAGCGAAAAATGAATGAACTCCCAAAATAGTATATTTCACTTCAGGGAAACTAACCACTTGGCCACCATGGCAAACTTTGCCCTTTTCTCCACTGTAGTGCAATCTCGGAGTTTGTATATTTAGTTAGGGAAGTAGCGGGTGCTTTTCTTAAATTTGTTTTAATCTCTCTGGCTGTTAATTCATGCCATTTCATATCCTGTACCTTTGAACTTCTTTTATTTTTTTTACTTATTCTGTCCATTTAGCATCTTTGTTATGTTCCACAGGATCTTCATAAATACTTCTCCAAAATGTATCTATTTCTTCCTCTTTTAGTAGTCTTTCAATTCCTTTTTCCTTGTTTCCCAATTCTCTATAAAACTTTTTTGGGTTATCAATAAACTGCTTATTTTGTACTTTTCCTTTATATTTATCTGTGCATCTTCTAAGTTTTTTTCTGCCTGTGCTGAGATTTTAGTTTATTATTTGCGATAGTGCGTGATAGATCCTGATCAATTATAATTGTGCATTGCTTTTATCACATCCTTCTTTCTTAGTATTTTGTTGATCTACAGTATTAGCTTTTCTATAGCCTTCTAACAGTGATACTTCTTGTCTTGATTGCTTTATAATTTTCTGTTTATACATCCATGATGGTATTGAATATCTCCCCTTCCTTTCCCTCACTACCCTGTGTGTGTTCTCGTGATAGAACTTTATCAGTTATTAATTTAGCTGCACAGTAATATATCTTGTTTACTTCTGTTATATCACATGGATCTCTATGGGCAGTCCTAATTACTGTGTTCTTTTGTTTTATTAAACTTCTAAATGGTGGGGTTTTATTGACCTTCTGCAGTCTATTTCTTTCATTGATCTTAATGTGTTTATCTATCTCTATTAAATCAAGCAACTCTTCTCTTAGCTCATTTTCTTCTAAACTGAGGGCACATTTTTTCAGGGGCGGCCCGTGCTATCGGGCTGCCAGACTGCAGCCCCCTCAACAAAAAAAAAAAAGAAAAAAATTTTTTTAAATTCGCACATGCGCAGTAGTCCAGACTACTGCAAGTCTAATGCGCATGCTCCAGGAAGTCCGGCAGGTCCAGACTACTGCGAGTCTACTGCGCATGCTCCAGACAGGGAAACATAGGAGACGTCTGTGCACTTTTAAAGTGCACAGACTCGCTGGGAAAACATGTCAGGACTGTGGATTAGGGTTTAGATCGCGGGACTATGGATTATTGCACAGGCATTTGGATTAACGTTATGGAGAATGGGCAGCAAGGACAGGTAAGTGTGTTAAGAATGGTATAGGGAAGTGTGTGAATGAATGTATGCCTATTTGAATGGACTTTGGTGTGTGTTTATTGTTTAGAATGGTAGGGAAGCCTATTGGAGTGTGTGTGTGTGTGTGTGTGTGTAAATGCCCCAGGTGCTCATGGTGGTGTGGTAGGGAATACCTCAGGCTTGAACCCTGTACCCTGTATGCAGGTGTTAAAGACTTGAGTTCCCTACCCACCACCATTTGTAAAACAATTGCAGATTTTTGCCTCATATTTGATCTGATCTGTTCCTCATAATATCTGTGGTTTGTAAATGTTCCAATGCTTGATATTTGATGGTGTAGTAGTAGCATTGTTGCCTCACAGCTGCAGGTTCTCAGGTTTGATTCTTGGCTGGGGTTCCTTCTTTGTGGGGTCTGTATCTTCTCTCTGTGCTTGTGTGGGTTTGCTTTTGTGTCCTCCCATGTTATGAAGACATGTCTGCATTATTTCTTCCTGGGCCTCTGCTGAAAATTGTTTTTTTGTTCCAGTCAGACTGTCCTGATTAACAAATGTTAAATAAAATTGACAGGCATTTGAATTTCAGACTTCAGGTTTCTGAATGTTTAATTTCTTACATATTTGATGGTGCAGTGGCAGTATTGTTGCCTCATAGCTACAGGATTTGTGGTTTGATTCTTGGCTGTGGTGCCTTCTTTGTGGAGTCTCCATCTTATCTCTGTGTTTGTGTGGATTTGCTCTGGTATCCTGCCATTTTACAAAGACGTGTCTACAGTATTTCTCTCTGGGCCTCTGCTGAAAATTGTTTTTGTTCCATCAGAAGTAAAATTGACAGGCATTTGAATTTCAGACTTCATAGTCTTCAGAAAATACATAGTAAAACAACTTTTTATTCTAGCAATAAATATATAGTAACACAACCTTTTATTATAGCAATTTTTTATGTTTATAAGATGACTATTTGAAATTTTTCCTTATTTTTGGGACTGTAATACCCTGTTAGTGGCTTTGTCCAGGTTTTTTGTGCTAAGGTTGACAGCTATGGCAAGAACTGAATTCACAGAATATGTTTGAGGGCTGTACTCCCTCATTACTGGGTTTGTCCAGGTGTTTTGTGCTAAGAGGTTGACAGCTATGGTGAGAATTGAATTCATTAAATGATAGCCATTTAAGTTTCAGTCTTCCTCTCGTTCACAAAACAGCTGATTTGGTGTAGTGGTATGTTGCTCTTGACTGCTTTGCACAGGGGCCTTGTCTGTAAAATTACGATGGAAACAGCATTTTTCAGCTTTCCAAGATTATACAAGCAATGTTTAATGTGTCCCTGGTTTTTGCCCTTTTGACCCACCCCAATAAATTTTGCTTTTTCCAGACTTCTTGTGCTGTGAAGTTGAGATGCAGTTGAGTATTGAGCAGATTTTACAAGGAGCTGAGAGCTGCATGGGTAGAGAAGTTTAGTGCTAATAGCACAACAGGCTGTGTGCTTGCTTTTGATGCAGAAGGTCGTTGGTTCTACTCCCGTAAGGGGTGAATGCTGAAAGTTAAGATACTAATTATGAGCCTGTTATCAGTTTGCCATCCATTTCCTATTGCAATATTACTAGCTTATTTTTAATGTAATTTAGGCAATTTATTCCACAGGGGCATCAGACACTTTATTGTTCGATGAAACCATGAAATGTAAAGGTGATTGCTAGCACCAACCTCTTCATTACAGATTTATTTAATGTGGAATTATTTAGATGACTTTTTTACTACTTCAGAGATTGTGCATATTTACTGATAATGGTGGACTGTAGAATTGTGCATATTTACTGATAATAGTGGACTGTAGAAGTTTGAGTAGACTTTTATGATGGAAATGTTCTGAATTGGACAGTTTTGTTTCATTGTTTACTGGAAAAATGTTCAAAGCAATAGGAAGGTGTATCAAAGAGCACATGTATGTTTCATATGCAAGGGGCCTATGATTTGAAAACAGCCCAGAATTCATTTTTATCTGCCATGAGTAAAATGTATTTTCTTTGAATGTGGATTTTAATGTTGTTTCAGTGAATGTGAGTTTCAAGGGCAGAGAAGGTTTAATGCCAAGTTTGTTATGTCTTAGTGTTTGTGCTGTAAAATGCAAAAATAAAACTTTCAAATGAAGTTCAAATCATCATAGAAGTAAATCAGTATGCACATTAGTGTTTATGGTAAATGGAGTGAAATAGCAAATTAATGGATCATTGGAATGGCTGCAGGGAGGCTCCATTCGACCAGGGTTTTGTGAGGGGGAAGGGCAGCAAACTTAGACAGCCCCAGCTGAACCATACCTCCGAACTGTCCAGATTTTCAAAGAATGAAAAGATGTTTTGCTTCTTATTTTTGATTTATTCCTCATAGAAATTTGTGGTTTTCTGGCAAATCATTTAAGAATTAAGTCACTAAATAATGATACACCTAGTTTCAGACTTCATAACCTTCAGAAAAATGCATGCTAAAGTAAGACCTGTTCTATCAACTGTCCCAGTTTATAGAAGAGCATTTTTAGTACTGTTTATATGTTCCCCCCAATATATTTGGCCTTGTCCAGATTTATGTCCCAGTTTATACAAGAGCAATTTTAGTACTGTTTATATGTTCCCCCAATATATCTGGCCTTGTCCAGATTTATTGCATTAACAGGTTGAGAGGTACATGCAAATAAATTGCTTTATAGAATTAGGCATAGCCAAACCTCTGAACTGTCCCTGATTTTGACTCAAAATGTTGCTCTTCCCCTAATGATCCCTGTCAATTTTACTGCTGACAGAATAAAAACAATTTTCAGCAGAGACCCAGGGAGAAATACTGCAGACATGTCTTTGTAAAATGACAGGGCACTAGAGCAAATCCACACAAACACAGGGAGGAGATGCAGACTCCACACAGAAGGCACCCCAGCCAAGAATCAAACCAGAAAACCTATAGCTGTGAGGCAACAATACTACCACTGCACCATCAAATATGCAAAGACTTAAACATTCAGAAACCTGAAGTCTGAAATTCAAATGCCTGTCAATTTTATTTAACATTTGTTAATCAGGACAGTCTGACTTGGAACAAAAAAAAATTCAGCAGAGGCCCAAGAAGAAATAATGCAGACATGTCTTTGTAACATGGGAGGACACAAAAGCAAACCCACACAAACACAGGGAGAAGATAAAGACCCCACAAAGAAGGCACCCCAGCCAAGAAGCAAACTTGAGAACCTGCAGCTGTGAGGTAACAATGCTACAACTGCCCCATCAAATATCAAGCATTACAACATTTACAAACCACAGATATTATGAGGAACAGATCAGATCAAACATGAGGCAAAAATCTGCAGTTTTTTTTTCACAAATGGTGGTGGGTAGGGAATTAAGGTCTTTAAATCCTGCATACAAGGTACAGGATTCAAGCCTGAGGTATTTCCTGGTATTTGGGCTTTTGACCCCCCCACACTACATTTTGGCTTTTTCCAGTTTTCCTGTGAGTATTGAGTAGATTTTACAAGGAGCTGAGAGCTGCAGGCGAACAGAAGTTTAGTGCTGCTTAAGTGAAGTTGGTTTGCCTTGTTAATATCACAACAAGTTGTGTACTTGTCTTTGATGCAGAAGGCTGTGGGTTCTACTCCCACAAGGGGTGGATGCTGCTGTACTGAGAATGTTCTCCTTGGTGAAGATACTAACTATGAGTTCGTTATCAGTTTGCCATCCATTTCCTCTTGCAATATTACTAGCTTATCGTTTTTGTAATGTAATATAGGCAATTTATTCCTGAGGGGCAACAGGCACTTTATTTTTCGATGAAACCATGAAATATAAAGGTGTTTGCTAGCAGCAACCTCTTCATTAGTTACAGATTTCTTTAATGTGGAATTATTTAGATGACTTTTACTTCTTCAGAGATAGTGCATATTTACTGATAATGGACTGTAGAATTGTGCATATTTACTGATAATGGACTGTAGAATTGTGCATATTTACTGATAATGGACTGTAGAATTGTGCATATTTACTGATAATGGTGGACTGCGGAAGTCTGAGTAGACTTTTATGTTAAATGTTCTGAACTGGGCAGTTTTGTCATTATGGGTGCATGCATTTTGTTTCATTGTTTACTGGAAAAATGTTCAAAACAAATTTAAAACGCCCTCTAACAACTGTAATATATTGTACAAGGAATATAATTTAGTACAATGAGGAAGGTGTATCAAAGAGCACATGTATGTTTCATATGCAAGGGCCTATGATTTGAAAACAGCCCAAAATTAATCTTTATCTGCCACTGGCAAAATGTATTTTCTTTGAATGTGGGTTTCAATGCTGTTTCAATGAATGTGAGTTTCAAGAGCAGAGAAGTTTTAATGCTAAGTTTTCATTGTGAGACTGCATTGCTTTGTTTAGTAGATGACTTAATGTTTGTGCTGTAAAATACAAAATAAAACTTTCAAATGAAGTCCAACTCATCATACAAGTAAAGCAGTATGCACATTAGTGTTTATGGTAAATGGAGTGAAATAGCCAAGTAATGGTTCATAGGAATGGCTGCAGAGGCTCTTCAACCGTGATTTTGTCAGGGGGGAAGGGCAGCAAACTCAGACAGGCCCAGCTGAACTATACCTCCCAACTGTCCAGATTTTCAAAGAATGAATAGATTTTTGCTTCTTATTTTTGGTTTGTTCTTCATAAAAGTTGTAGTTTTCTGGCAAATCATTTAGAAATTAAGTCACTAAATAATGATACACTGAGTTTCAGACTTCATAACCTTCAGAAAAATGCATGCTAAAGTAAGAACTGTTATTCTATCAACTGTCTCAATTTATACAAGAGCAATTTTTAGTACTGTTTATATGTTCCCCCAGTATATTTGGCCTTGTTCAGATTTACTGCATTAACAGATTGAGAGGTACATGCAAATAAATTGCTTTATAGAATTAGGCATAGCCAACCTCTCAACTGTCTCCGATTTTGGCTTAAAATGTTGCTCTTCCCCCTAATAATCCCTCCGCAAAATAGCAATTTTGGAAGAAAACATGGAGGGTTTACAATTAAGAAATAACTGTAATAATCAAAGTTATAGATTACTTGAAATGCATGTAGATTCTTTTATTTTGTCAGCTGCTCAAGTTAGCAGTACTAATATTAAAGTGTTCCTTCTTTGACAGGTTCCCAGCTGTATTGTGTGGCTATTTTATATTTTTGCATGACATTTGGTCCATTTTTCATAAAATTGTGTTTTTTGGCAAATTAGTGACAAATCACTAAAGACGGAAGTTAGAAAATAATGGCAGACATTTGAGTTTCAGATTTTATACCCTTCAGAAAAGTCATACTAATACAA
The DNA here is from genome assembly GCF_019279795.1 of Protopterus annectens. Taxonomy (NCBI): domain Eukaryota; kingdom Metazoa; phylum Chordata; order Ceratodontiformes; family Protopteridae; genus Protopterus; species Protopterus annectens. The sequence goes on from NC_056737.1 coordinate 1,209,066,238, forward strand.
GACCTATTCTATTATCTTTCTAAGTTTATTAGAGTAATATTTAAAAATTGTCCTTATTTGTGGGCATTTGTCCCACTTCTGTGTATGGCTTTGTCCAGATTTCTTGCTCTGAGGTTGAGAGGTATGACACATGTGTCAGGGCCATCACAGTCAGCCAGAGACATTTCAAATTGTGACATACTTGTTGCACCCCACTCCGCCATGTACTGACTCTGGATGTGTCCAAGCAAGGCAAGGAGTAGTTATGCAGTGTAAATGTGCAGTGTGTCCCCCCCCCATCCAAGGTAGACACAAGTACTACAGTGACTTTTCATCTGTCCTTGATTTTGCAGAAAGGTCTGGTTTCTGTCATATTTTTGTACTGTTGATTTATGCTTATTACTCAAAGTGCCTGTTGCTCTGTGTTTAAGTAGCAATGCTTTAAATGACCATAATGTAAGCTTGTCTGAGATCATAAGATGCAAGTAAGCTTTAATAAGCATACTGTTAAAGAATTGCCAACATTGAAAGCCTTTCTGTTGTTGCCATGCAGAGAATACTTGACTAGATAATGTATAAGCCTTGGGTATTAAAGGACAGCATTCCATTATTTTAAAAAGCTCATTACACTTGTTGGAGACTTCCAGTCATCTCTACAGACTTTACCCGTAAACTAAACAGAATGCCAGTCATGTGTGGTCCATAACCTGTACAGTAATCCTTTAAGCAATGTATCTTGAGCTTGTTTCTTGTTTGCTTTTCATTTTTTACTTACATGTTTTCCCCATGAAACAAGTAGATAGTTGTCAGGCAGCAGGTCTTTTTTGGATAAGAAACATTTTTACAAGTGGGGGCATCACAGAGATTTCTACTTTCAGCATGTTACTTGGCACTTTAATAAAGCTGAATATAAATTATAATTAGAACTGCAGTGCAAGGAGAAGTGGTTTGAGTTGAGTGCTTCTGGTTTTTCTTATACTTGATTTTGACTGGCATTCCAGTAATGTATTTAAAAAGTAATTTATTTTTTCATGCCTCACAACCTTTTGTTTCCATCTAAATATTAAGTAAGCTGTCATGCAGCCAATGCATTGAAATATTTTTATTCTTCTACACTTATTTTTGTCTTGATTGGACTCTCATAATGATGGTTTGCCATGCCACCCAGGGGAGTGTATTTAATTAAAGTTAGTTTTTGTGGTTTTGAGCATAGCTCCTCCCCTTTCTGGTTGGCCACACCCCTCCCCCTTGACCCCACCCATTCAGCTGGCTCCTGCAGCCCCCCTTTGATTTGAAGTCACCAGCCGCCACTGCATTTTTTGTTCTCCATTTTCTGGGAGCATTCTGTAGAAGCTTCTGTAGCATTTTCTGTGACGCACCTTCTTTAGTTTCATCCTGTGCTATCCGTTGCTCTGTCATATGGGGACTCACTGGCCTATCAGTCCTCAGCATTGACTGCATCAGAGTTACTACAGTTTCCTGTTCCTTCCCTCGCTGTCCAGCTTCAAGTGAACATTTATACTGATTTCCTGTGGAAGGCTCAAAATATCTTTATATGGCAACTGACCAGTTGCTTCCTGTTCCACTGGTTTCTCTTTAATTTGGATGTTTATTGCTCTATCCTGTTGTGGTGCTTTCTGAGTTAGATTTTCTACACTGAATCCTTCACTTTGCAGATACTCCATAACCTCAGTTTCTATTCCTTTAACTTCTCCATTACTAATCTCCTTTTCTACTTTTCCTCTTTGTCTTCTTATTTTTTTGTATTGTAAAGTTTTCCATGTCCAGATTCCTTTGTCTGTATTTCTCTTCAAATACCTTTGGTGCTGCTTTTTTTTGTATTGATTAATTTTGCTTTCTCCTTTGCATAACTATTATAGCACATTAAATCTCTTTTTCTTTCCCATGTCTGTATTTTTTCTTCGGATGTCTCCTGATCTTCCTGTTTTTCCTTACTCTGGGGACTTGTTCCATCATGGTGTGCTGTAACCTGTGTTGGACCTTTTACACCAAATCCTTCACTTCATAAGCATTCCATAACTTCAACTTCTATTATTTTAACTTCTACTTTCCTAATCTTCTTTTCTACATTCCCTCTTTGTGGTATTATTTTCTTTAATGTGAAATTTTCCATATCTGGATGCCTTTGCCTATATTTCTCTTCGAATAACTTTTGGGCTTCCTTTTTTGTATTGATTAATTGGCTTTTGCCTTTGCATAAATATTGCACCATATCAAATCTGTCTTTCCCATGCCCATATTTCTTTTCTATACTTTTTAAAAATCTCTAGATTTTGTTGTTTATAATTTTGCACTTCCTGAGATGCTTTTTTTTCCAAACAGATCAAAGTTTCTTGGTCTTCAAAATGTTTTTCACAAATCTATTCTATTAATGAACACAGATTTGTATTTGAAGCTTCTGTCAATTTTTCTTATGGAAATATTTTTCTTTTCTCTAATTGCTCTCGTAATCATTTTGTATATCTTGTACCTGGAAATATTGGTCTTTTTGCATAACAGCAACAATATATTATTTCGTTCTTATCCTCAATAGCCCACTCTGTCGTCTTTATGTCTCTTCTTTGACCTATCAGTTTTTGTGATTTTTGTGGACTGCTACTTCCTTCTACTACGGGGGTGGGTGGGGGGGGCATCTTCCCCCTGGGCCTGGCCTCATTGTTGGAATATTTCCTGTTTTGAGGATTCTACACTGTCATCTTCTCCAGTCTTGGCACCAGTGTGCTTACCAGGATTGGACACTTTTTATCCTGGGTCTTATGCACTCAGCTATCTTTTTTAATTTTTGACCTACATCTGTCTATGACACATGCAATATAAAATACAGTCTATATGTCACTGTCATTTTGGTGGGATTTTGTGAAAAAAGGGGTCCACCTCATGAAGGCACTCACCAAGACTTGTGGATAAATTCAGTTTCAGCACTACTACTCCTGTTTGTTGACTTATCATCTCTCCATTCGGACCTGGACATTCAGATTCATATTCTGTATGATTGTTATTTTTCTTAAGGATCTGCATCCAAAATCCTACCCGCTGCTTACTTCTCGAATTTTACCCCTGCTTCATCATCATCTGTTTCCATTTTGATTTATAACCTTCAGCTTATGTTATGTATATGAACCTTAACTGCATACCTCTAAAGTATCTATTCAAATCAGGTAATCCTAAACCAACTTACTATATGGGGAGAATCAACTTGACCCACATAACTCTTGCCCGCTTCCCCTCCCAAATAAATTCCTGCAACTCTTTATTCATTATTGTCCACAACTTCTCCACTTGTTGATAACACTATGATTGACCTGTATGTAAAACTAGAGGGAGGCTCTACTGGTGGCTTGATCACTGACCTAACAACTGTGATTGCATGTAGTAGCTGAGTGCACTGCATAACTGAGGGTCAAATTCATTTCCCATGGGGAGTGATGGTTGTGTAAGGGAGGGAGCAGTTGAGTGTGCATGTGTGTGTGTGCATGTATGTGTGTGTGCTTGGGTGTGTGTGTGATGGATTTGCAGTTCTTGTGGGTAGCAGTTTTTTGTATGTGAGGTTGGGGTGTATGGTGGCACTTTTACATTGCTATCATATTGTGGACCCTCCTACTGGTTGTTGGATATAATCCTATGTACAACAGCAACTTTCTCATGCCTCAGTTGAGCAGGTGCCATTGTAGGTAACACTGACCCCAAATACATGTTTGTATTGATATATCACCTTGTTATTTGTGCTGTTGGGAACCAGTTTCCTGTGGGTGCTTGTTACATGGTAGTCCACACAGAAGTCTTGACTTTTTGCACACAAGACTACCTTATCCACATCTTATCATATCTGCACACTCACTACAGGTAGTGGAAGCTATGACACTGCATACATGCCTGCACATCCTAACATCGGACCAGGTCATATTTTATGATTCTCTAATATACATCTATCATCTACTCTTACAGGTCATATGTGACATATGTAACAGTCTTCATCTTCTTTCTGCTGTTCCCGTTAAGGGTTGCCACAGCGGATCATCTGTTTCCATTTCCTCCTGTCCTCTGCATCTTGATCTGTCACACCAACCACCTGCATGTCGTCTCTCACCACATCCATAAACCTTATCTTAGGCCTTCCTCTTTTCCTGTTACCTGGTAGCTTCATCCTTAGCATCTTTTTCCCAATATACTCAGCATCCCTCCTCAGCACATGTCCAAACCAATGTAATCTTGCCTCTCTGGCTTTGTCTCCAAGCCTTCCAACCTGGGCTGACCCTCTAATATACTTATTCCTAATCCTGTCCACCCTCGTCACACCCAGTGCAAATCTTAACATCTATAACTCTGCCACATCCAGCCCTAACTCCTGCCTTTTTGTCAATGCCACTGTCTCCAATCCATATAACATAGCTGTTCTCACTACCCTCTTGTAGACCTTCCCTTTCACTCTTACTGGTACTCGTCTGTCACAAATCACTCCTGACACTCTTCTCCACCCACTCCATCCTGCCTGTACTCTCTTCTTCACCTCTCTTCCACACTCGCCATTACTCTGAACTATTGATCCCAAGTATTTAAACTCATCCACCTTCGCCAACTCTACTCCTTCCATCCTCACCATTTCTCTGTCCTCCCTCTTATTCACACACATATATTTGTCTTAGTCCTGCTGACCTTCATTCCTCTTCTCTCTAGAGTATATCTCCATCCCTCCAGGTTCTCCTCCACTTGTTCACTACTCTCACCACAGATCACAATGTCATCTGCAAACATCATAATCCACTGGGACTCCTGTCTGATCTTGTCTGTCAACCTGTCCATCACCATTGCAAATAAGAAAGGGCTCAGAGCTGATCCTTGATGTAATCCCACCTCCACCTTAAACGCATCCGTCACTCCCACCGCAGACCTCACTGCTGTCACACTACCCTCGTACATATCCTGTACCACTCTTACATACTTCTCTGACACTCCCAACTTCCTCATACAATACCACAACTCCTCTCTAGGCACCCTGTCATATGCTTTCTCTAAATCTACAAAAACACAATACAACTCCTTCTGACCTTCTCTGTACTTCTCCATTAACACTCTCAGACAAACATTGCATCTGTAGTGCTCTTTCCCAGAATGAAACCATACTGCTGATCACTAATCATCACGTCCCTTCTTAACCTAGCTTCCACTACTCTTTCCCATAACTTCATGCTGTGAATGATGAATTTAATCCTTCTGTAGTTACTACAGCTCTCACCATCACGCTTATTCTTAAAAATCTTTACCAAAACACTTTTTCTCCATTCCTCAGGCATCCTCTCACTTTCCAAAATTTCATTAAACAATCTGGTTAAAAACTCCACTGTCATTTCACCTAAACACCTCCATGCTTCCACAGGTATGTCATCTGGACCAACAGCCTTTCCATTCTTCACCATCTTCATAGCTATCCTTACTTCCTCCTTGCTAATCCACTGCACTTCATGATTCACTATCCGCACATCATCCAACCTTCTCTCCCTCTCATTCTCTTCATTCATCAACCCCTCAAAGTACTCTTTCCATCTGCTCAACACACTCTCCTTGCTTGTGAGTACATTTCCCTCATTATCCTTTATCACCCTTACCTGCTGCACTTCTTTACTAGCTTGGTCCCTCTGTTTAGCCAATTGGTACAGGTCCTTTTCTCCCTCCTTAGTGTCCAACCTTTCATACAACTCTTCATATGCCTTATACTTAGCCTTTGCCACCTTTCTCTTTGCCATGCACCTCATCTCCTTATACTACTGTCTACTTTCTTTATCTCTCTGACAATCCCACTTCGTCTTTGCCAACTTCTTTCTCTGTATGTAACAGTAATGTTTGTTTTCTTTCCTCCTCTACCTCTCCTTGTGACTACACTTATTTTTTTCCTGTTTGTTGTTTTATTTCTCTCCATTTATGTTGCCATTTTCAACAGCATCTACCATGGTTGTGCCAGTGGTTTGGCGAAGGTCACCCCACCAGTCCCAGCTTTCTCCTTGTAACAACTCTGTCTAGCTCCAGGCCTGCATCATCATCAGGTGTGGTGGGGATGCATACAGGTTTCCAGGCCTGCATCATCATCAGGTGTGGTGGGGATGCATGCAAGTTTCCAGGCCTGCATCATCATCAGGTGTGGTGGGGATGCATGCAGGTTTCTTCATCAGGTGTGGTGGGGATGCATGCAGTTTTCTTCATCAGGTGTGGTGGGGATGCATGCAGGTTTCTTTCATTGCAGCTGCTTCCATGTGCACAGCAGAGGAGAGTGTTGTTATTCCTTTAGGTGGTACTGGCAATGGAGTGTAATTTGTAATGTGCAAGGAGTTGGCAGAGGTGGTTGTGGGAAAGTTGCTGGATCAGTAGCTGGAAGCCCACATTGTCTGCCTGCAGAGGGTCCCCTGCCTGGCAGAGAGAGTCACACCACTGCCTAGAGAGGGTCCCCTGCCTGGCAGGCAGAGTCACACTACTGCGTGGATATGGTCCCCTGCATGGCAGGCAGAGTCACACCACTGCCTGGAGAGGGTGCCCTGCATGGCAGACAGAGTCACACCACTGCCTGAAGAGGGACCCTTGATGGCAGACAGAGTCAAACCCTGCCTGGAGAGGAGCCCTTGCATGGCAGATAGAGTCACACCACAGCCTGGAGAAGGGCCCTTGCATGGCATACAGAGCTCCACCACTGTTTAGAGAGGGTTCCCTGCATGGCAGACAAAGTCACACCACTGCATGGAGAAGGTCTGCTACATAGACAGAGTCACACCACTGCCTGGAAAGGGTCCCTGCATGGCAGATAGTGTTGCACTTGTACCATTGCCTGGCTCTACTTTCACCACTCATACCTCTCAACTGTCCCTAATTTTCAGGGATGTCCCTGATTTTGACTCAAATTTTTGCTATGTCCCTCTGAATCCCTCCTAAAACTACTGACTTTGGGCAGAAAGGTGGTGAATTACACTTAGTGAATAATGACAATAATTAAGAGTTGTACACTTCTTTTACTTCAGAAAAGGTGTATCAATTCATATGCTCTGATTCTCTCAATGTTTCAACTTAATAGCACTAATATTTTAAAAGTGTCCCTGATTGTCCCTGATTTTTTCTTGACTTTCCCTAATTCTTTTCACACTTCAGGCAGGGTCCATTGGGGATGGTGACCAGGGTGCTCTTTTGATCTGTCTTAGGCAGTGTGGATTAAGGAAGGTTATACTTCTCCTATTCTAGTCTCAAAATTCCCCTTCCATGCATGTCCATCTCTCCCTCTCCTGTTTGTTGTCCAGATCTCCACCATTGTTCTCCTTTTGTCTGCATGCCTATAATTCCAGTGTTGCCTCTAAGTATGTCAGCACCTTCCCTGCCTGTCCTTGTCTCTGGTGTATGCATGGTTGTACGCCTCAGCGTGTAAACCTCACACTCTGTCATTCCTTTTCTTATCCTTACATCCTTTCCTAGCTTTCCTTTTCAAAAAAAAAAGAAAGAAAGAAAGAAAGAAAGAAAGAAAGAAAGAAAGAAAGAAAGAAAGAAAGAAAGGAAGGCATGCGTATACTCTTTGTCTTTGTCCTTCCAGCTCCTTTTCTTTGATTCCATTTTCCTTGAGTATTGTCTGCTTGGTGTACTTTCTTATACACCCATTTCCACACCTTTTAAAGGGTAAAGGATAGATATGAACATTGCTGTAGGCCCTTTACTGTGGCTTGCAAGCCTTTGGACAGTTTCTATACAGCACAAGTGTATGTGCTTAGGTACAGACTTGTTACTTCCTTGCCAGTTTTCTTTACTTCAGTACTGGCCACAGTTGCGGGATACCCCCCCCCCCCCACTTATCTCTTTTATCATTACTGGTTGTGCCATTTCCATTGGTAGGTTTTCGTATTATTTGTAGCTTGGGTGTGAAAATCTACCTTGTTATTTGATAATTGGCTTCTGATTCCATTGTGCTACAAGGCATACCTATTGATGCTTCTGCCTGACAGCAATAAGCATGTTTCTGAATCCCACGGACCATCTTTCTTAAGCTAGCCAGATTCAGTTTTGTGTATGCCCACACTGATTTCTTGTAGTATAACTTGCTAGAACTAGGATGAACAAAAAAGTGCTCTTGTGCTCCACCCAATTCACCCACTTGTGCCAATTAATAAAAAATAAACCTACTAATGTAGTGAATCCAAGTATTTCTATAAATTCAGCTAAATTCTTGTTCCTTGCATTTCTATATGGGTCTATATTACATAATTGAATGCTTAAATAAGTGAACAATGATTAATCGGCCCTATGTAAATGAAAGCTTACAATGATGAAACCCCAGAACAGTGATTTTTTTTCCAAGGGAAAAAAAAATCGCTGTTCCAAAAAAAAAAAAAAAAAAAAATCTGCTGACAAAGCATCCTTCTCTATACTTAGCCTAAACAAAACAACTATTGAAATAGTTCCCCATACAAAACTTCTGGGCATTCTTATTGATGACCAGCTAAAATCTGATATCCACCTACAAGCCAATATTAAAAAGACTCATCAAAAACTTGGTATGCTTTGTCGACACAGGCGCTACCTTTCTCTGTCTTCTAGACAACTCCTATCTACCACCTACCTCCTACCCTCCCTTTTGTATGGAGCTCCGCTACTCTCTAACCTCCAATCATCCCTACAATCTAACCTTTCCTCATGTTATAACAAAATTTCAAAGTTTGCAACAGGATCCAAATCCTCTACTCACCATTGCAACTCTCTACATGTTCTAAATTGGTTGGAACTCCCAAGCTACCTAAATTTAATTCAAGTAACTACAGCACACAAGCTAATTTTCAAACCTTCTAACTGTCCATCACTCTCCTCTTCCCTAAAACTTCACCAGTCACATAGAACACTTAGATCCACAAATCAGAACCTCTTAGCACTTTACAAGCCTTTACACACACCAGGGCAACTTCTACTATCATTCTCCCTTGACAGATTATGGAACTCTCTTCCCCCTTACATTAGAACTACCCCTAACCTACCATCCTTTAAAACCCTACTCCACTCTCACCTCTACTCCCTCTGGGAGTGCTCCTGTACCCATCCGTCCTGATTCCTGATACCTATCCCTATTCTATTCTACTCTAATCTCTGCCACAGCTTCAAGTCATCTCTCTAAAATTCCTTTGCCTAAATACATGTAGTTTATTAAATGAACACAAATGTATTGTTTTTGCTAATATCTTATAAGTGATTGATCAGCTCATATATTTCAAGATATGTAAAATCTTGCCTTGCTGTATATTGAATGTTAAACTGTTGTTCTCATATGCTGTACTAATACATTGTATATTGTCTTTCTGTCTTGAGCTTTTCTCCTCGGGCGTCCATTGAAAATGGGCCACCTTGGCCCAGTGGACTTTCCCGGTTAACAAACTGAAATAAATAAATAAATAAATAAATAAATAAACTTTAAAACAGTACATAAAATGGGTCTTCAATCACATAATAGGAACCCATTTATATCTATATAAGTTTACATGGATGCAGTGGGCACAAAATCTTTTACTGTTTTCATATAGATCAGTTGGTATATGACTTTAGTATGAAAAATACTTTGTAATGATATTTTACCATGCATATTTTAGGTACAACATTTTAAAATGACATCATGTCTATTAATTTTTTACTGTATGTCTGCATACCTCATTTAATAGTTAGTTGTACAACTTCATAGGTTTAACTTTCTCCATATTTTTATACGTTCATAGGTTCATAGGTTCATAGGTTCATACTAGGCTATCTGCCCTAGGGCATTTATAAGCCTAGCCAGAGTTGTGTGGCTTTCACCACCCCTTAGGTTGAAGACTACTATACCCATTAGTTTGCCGTGCCTCTGTCCAGCAGTGATACAGAGATGATCCCTGGGGTAAACCTACGATCTCCCATCCACTGGTCAAGATTCCTCTTGAACAGAGCCAGCGAGGTGCTCTGTCTCACATGGACTGGGATTCTATTCCACAGCATAGGGAGTCTCTGGGTGATGAATCTGTCCCTCCAGCACGTCCTATTTATATCCATGTTGAGGTTTAAGTCTCTTGCTCTTGTGGCTCTGGTGGATTTGGATTTTTTGAGGTGGAGCATGTCCATTAATTCTGGGTTGGACATGCCCTTGTATGTCAGGCACAGGTCACCTCTGAGCAGACGGTATGCAACTGAATAGAGCTGGAGTTTCTTCAGTCGGGCAGCATATGGCATATTTTTGAGCCCCTTTATCCTTTTGGTGAGGAACTTTTGGGGTCTTTCCAATTGCTGCAGGTGTCGGGTAAGATACATTCTGAATGGGGCATTGTACTCAATCATTGGTCTGATAAGTGAAGAGTACAGGGGAACAATGACCTCCCTTGATCTGGATGTGAATCCCTTCATAATCAGGTGGGCAATGTAGAAGGTCCTCCTAACCACTTTGGCAATGTGAGTGTCAAAAGAAAGGTTACTGTCAACTTGGGTCCCCAAGGTCCCTGATAACCTCTTCTGTGCTTAATGGATTGCCACCTATGTGGTAACTTGGGGTTACCTTGTTTTTACCAAAGGTTATGACTATACATTTTTTGGCGTTTAGCTTAAGGCCATGGCTCTGGCACCAGTTATCCATTTCTATGAGACCTCTCTGAAGGATATCTGTGTCTGATGGCTTTTCAACTATGGCACCCAGTTTGCAGTCATCTGCAAACTTTGTCAGCCACAATCCTCCTATGTTTGCCTGCACTTCTGAAAAGTAGATGCCAAACAAGAGGGGGCCCAGGACTGAGCCCTGTGGGACACCGCTTGTGACCGGCTTGGAGTCTGACATGGCACCAGCAACTCTAACCCTGTGGGTTCTGTCCTTCAGCCAGTTTGCAACCCATCTTGTGACATATGGGTTTACATTTAAGCTGGTGAGCTTTTCTATGATACCTGAGTGGGGTATTGTGTCGAAAGCTTTTGCAAGGTCAAGGTAGGCTGTATGAACTGCCTTACCCTCATCAATGGCCTTGGTGACTGTTTCAAAAAATTCGACCAAGTTCAAGAGGCATGATCTGCCCTTGACAAAGCTGAATTGGGTAGGATCCAATGTCTGTAGGTCCCCTATGTCTTTATTTATGAGTTCCATTATGATCCTCTCCATAGCTTTGCAGACCAGGCTTGTTAAGCTTATGGGGCGGTAATTACCAGGGTCCGTAGAAGCACCGCCTTTGTGGAGTGGGACCACAGTTGCCGTATGCCACTCTTTGGGTACGTATCCTGTGGTAAGGCTAAGATTAAACAGCAGCCTTATGTGTGGGTTTAGTTCCTCATTGAGTTTGTGTAGCACACAGCCGGGGACACCATCCGGTCCCATTGATGCTGTGTTTTTAGCTTTAGAGAGAGCAGCTCTCACCTGGACATTTGAGATGATTGGGAGGCTACATTCTGCTGGGATAGATATTTCTCCTTTTGGGGGGGAGGGAGGGGAGAAATTTTCACTGAACCTGTCTGCCAGTATGTTTGCAATGTCTGTGGGTTCAGTGATTTTTGTATCATTTTGGACTAATTATGAGCATATCTGGGAGTTTCCACCCAGATTTCTAACATCGCTAAAGAAGGCCTTATGATTGTCTTTTGAGTCCTTAGCGATTTTTCTCTCAAAGTTGGCCTTGGATGATTTTATGAGTGATCGTAGTTTTTTTACTAGTATTGATCAGAGATGTCTTCCCTTTTAGGGATTTTGCTCTATCTTGTAGTAGCTTTCTCCTCTTGTTGTAAAGTTTGTTTATGGCTGGGGTCCACCAGATTGGGCGCTTGCCTTTGGTGGAAAGGGTCTTGATTTTATTTGGGATTGCTTGATCCATGCAATCCTGGAGGTGCTCATAGAAAGCATTTGTAAGGGATTCAGCAGCGTGGGTTGTGGTTTTAAATGGCTCAGGGGCCTTGAAGGATACCACACCAGTCTTAAGAAGTGTGAAGTTGCTTTTGAGAAGTTCTTCACTGTGGTCTTTTTTGTTGGGGGTGGGGGCGGGATGTGGATCTCCAGTGAGATTAGTTTATGGTCTGATCTCACCAATGAGGGATATACTTCCAGTGTGGAGCATTTTGTCCCCATGTTTGTGATGACCAGGTCTAGTATATTTTCACCTCTTGTGGGAATGGTGACAAGTTGTTCCATAGCATTTGAGTTTATGAACTCCAGAAACCTTTGGGCTAGGGTATTGGGGCTTGAGTAATGTTCCCAGTCTATGTTTGGGTAGTTGAAGTCACCCAATATGATGGTGTTTGGAGAGACATTTATACTCTCCAGTGTCTTCAGGAAGGCTGTGTGGGGTTCCTGAGTTTGAGAGGGTGGCCTGTAACATGCTACAAACTGTAGAGCAGTTTTGCCTATGGTTAATTGCACCTGAATGGTCTCTGATGCTTCGTGAGTTGCCACCAGCCTGGAGGTGTGGGTATCCTTGATGAATATGGATACACCCCCTCCTTTTGTGGTATGGTCCGGGTTTTGGGGCCAGAACGCATGATATGAGGTAAAACCTGATAGTGCCGGGGTGCTCTCAGGAGCCTTGAATCAGGTTTCAGTCACAGCACAGACATCGATGTTCTCCATACTGAGGAGGGCTTTGAGGGCGTGCATCTTGAGATTTAGACTTCTGGCATTGAGCAGCATTACCCTTAGTTTTTTTCCATTATTGTTTTCTAGGGCGGTGGGTTTAGAATTTGAGCCTTGTCTAAAAAAGGCACTATGGGGGTGGCAAGAGCCTTTGCCAATATCCGGAAACCCAGGGGTGACAGGTGCAAGCCGTCCCTTGCAAAGCAGCGTGGCTTGTCAAGCATGTCATTCCAGGCAGACAGACATTGGATCCCCTTAGATTGACACCAGAAATTAAGCCAATTATTAAAACTGATCATTTTGTCTCTGTATTGTGGCATCATCCTTGGTGAAGGTAGGATACTGCTCAGGGTCAGGGTCATACCAGCCTGGGCTACATAATCTGAGAGCTCCTTTATGTCTCTTTTCATGTAGTCCAGGGAGGTATGTCTCAAGTCATTCACACCGGCATGGACAATGACCGAGTCATACTTGTACTTGCTGTGGACTGACCTGAGTGCTTGTGTTATGTGGCGGATTCTAGCGCCCGACAGGCAGCTTACTGTGACCCTCTCCTTGTTCAGTCTGGTGAGTGGGACGTCAGTGTGTCTGACTATGGAGTCACCTATGACAAGTGTGTCTGGCATTGTGTTTGGCCTTAAGGGCTGTGACTGATTTGCACACTGACTTTGTGATCTATGTGTTGCTTGTGTTATGTCATGAGGTGGCAGTTGTTTGGGTGTCTGCTTTGGAGGCCTCTGCTGTTTTGGTAGATTTTTGATCAGTGCCTCCGAGTATGTCTTTGTGTGTTTATGTGTTTGATTTGTAGTTGCATGACCAGTTCCACTTCCAAACCAGTCACTGTACCAGATGGCATGCTTCAAACCATGTGCCCCGAAGTGTCCAGTCTAGGTCCAGCAAACTATGGCCAAGATATTCCATCTCTTACTTGGATGAACATTTTAGATAGAAGAAAAGAACAATGACTCATGCAGGCTTTCCTGCATGAGGATTTGCAGATGCCCAGCATTGGAGAATATTGTATGTTACAAGTTTGGATTTGTGATAGCTGGACATAATCTGTATCTGTTTTATGTCAAACAGGATATGAAGTGTGAGATGCTAAGAGGAGCCATGAGGCAGAGGAAATGCATTCATTCTGAAAAGCAGCAGTTGCCACAGAACTGCCTAATGCATAGAACATATCTAGCTCATTGTACAAATATAAAATGTGCAGCTTTCGTGAGAGATATGAAATTACTCAAATAGTATGCAAGAATTCTGAGATCTATCTGTTAGAAAAATACAGTTGACTGCTGTCATCTAAGGACCTGTGAACTAGCTATGAATTGCCATCAGAACCCATCTTTTCCAACCATGAACCTGATGGGTGCAGTCACATAATATCTGAAAAAGTAAAATTAGAGACATTTAAACATCATTGTCTCAAAACAGCAACAAATACATCTAGAACAGAATATATACCTACCTGGTTATGCTACATTTGGTGGAACAGTCAGTTGATAAGATTACATTTGGTAGAAAACAGTATAAAACATATTTGGTACAAGATTCATTTGGTAAGTATCACATTTAGTTATGTGTATGCATGTACTGGTTATATTTTCAGGTTTGATTGTGAGAGGTTGCTTAGATAGCTGATTATTGCAGAATATATGTTGCTGTTCTTGATGTGATTTCTCTGTGTTGTATAAATTTAGTGATGTTTTTGTTACTATGTAATGATTATAATTAGTAAGCAGAGTATAGGGACCTGTGATCGCTGCTTTTTGGTGGGAAATTAATGCTGGTGCGATGCCCAAGTGTGTGCAAGCAGTGATATTTCCCTTCCCTGAGTTGGTGCGACTGTGGAGTTGGTGAGTATATGTTTGGAGAGGGACAGGAGGTGAGGGCTTGGCCTTGCAAAATCACTTACAGTTTTATTTTTCTCTCTTGTGTGTTTTTGGAATTAATAAATTAAATGTGTTGCATAAATAAGACAGTCTATTTTAAAACGAAATGTGATTCTACCAAATGAATTTTCCTCCGAATGTGTTATTGACTTTTTCCACCAAATATGATTCTAAAATATGAATCTCTGACTAAAGATAATGTAGTCACTTAACACTGGATATACAGCCATCTTCCTGAGGGCTGTCATGACAATTTCTTTGATTTACTAACAGTAACTTCTTGGATTTATATTATTTTTTTCTAGCCCATGAAGTGAAGGCTATCGTGTCTTATATTATATCAGATAACCATCCCTGGATTGCATCCAAGAAAATTATAATAGAATTGCTTTTGAAGTGGATCCAAACTGATTCTAATAAAGTTGCATAATTACTGTAAACAAGGCACATGACAGAGAGGAAGGGTGGTAATGTTCCGTACACCGTGAAGGAACTAACCCATAATGGATACAGTGCCCTAGATTCTTGGTAAATTCTTTGAGGTTAAATAAATAACACCAGTGCAGAGACACATGAAAGACAATACTACATGCAGGACTGAAATGGCCCTTTTACATCACTTGCCTTTCATGACAGTGACATATTAAGGTACAAGGATAGTTTTACAAACCAGATAATTTAAGTAGTTACTTTTCTGGAACATGAATACATGATTAGAATATCACAAATGATTCTTGTAGCAATATTGCATCTAGCATTGCCCTCAAATATTTTAAAAGAAAATGTTAAAAAAACAGGCTAGTAGAGAAACTAATTACTGGATAATGTTGATGTTGTACTATGAGCTCAGACTATTCAGTGACTAAAAGTTACTTGAAACAGAAATTGCAGACTACAGTAGATCAAATCTTTTACTTGAAAATGCAGTTTTACTGAATCTTAGTAAAGGTAAGAACAACGAATGTGCTTATGCTTCATCATCATCATCTTCTTTCAGCTGTTCCCATTAGGGGTCGCAACAGCGGATCTTCTGTTTCCAATTCTTCCTGTCCTCTGCATCTTGCTCTTTCACACCAACCGCCTGCATGTCCTATCGCACCACATCCATAAACCTTATCTTAGGCCTTCCTCTTTTCCTCTTACCTGGCAGCTCCATCCTTAGCATCTTTTTCCCAATATACCCAGCATCCCTGCTCAGCACATGTCCAATCCAATGCAATCTCGCCTCTCTTGCTTTGTCTCCAAACTGTCCAACCCTCTAATATACAGATTCCTAATCCTGTCCAACCTAGTCACAACCAGTGCAAATCTTAACATCTTTAACTCTGCCACATCCAGCTCTGACTCCTGCCTTTTCATCAATGCCACCGTCTCCAACCCATATAACATAGCTTGTCTCACTACCCTCTTGTAGACTTTCCCTTTCACTCTTACTGGTACCCGTCTGTCACAAATCACTCCTGACACTCTTCTCCACTCATTCCACCCTGCCTGTACTCTCTTCTTCACCTCTCTTCCACACTCACCGTTACTCTGAACTGTTGATCCCAAATACTTAAACTCATCCACCTTTACCAACTCTACTCCCTGCATCCTCACCATTCCTCTACCCTCCCTCACATTTACACACATATATTCTGTTTTAGCCCTGCTGACCTTCATTCCTCTCCTCTCTAAAGCATATCTCCACCTCTCCAGGGTCTCCTCAACCTGGTCCCTACTCTCACTACATATCACAATGTCATCTTCAAACATCATAGTCCACGGGGCCTCCTGTCTGATCTCATCTGTCAACCTGTCCATCACCACTGCAAATAAGAAAGGGGTCAGAACTGATCCTTGATGTAATCCCACCTCCACCTTAAATGTATCTGTCACTCCCACCGCAGTCCTCACCAATGTCACACTACTCTTGTACATATCCTGTACCACTTTTACATACTTCTCTGCCACTCCCGACTAAATACCACAACTCCTCTTTAGGCACCCTGTCATATGCTTTCTCTAAGTCCACAAAGACACAATGCAACTCCTTCTGATCTTCTCTGTATTTCTCCAACATTGGTCTCAGAGAAAATATTGCATCTGTAGTGCTCTTTCCTGGCATGAAACCATACTGCTGATCACTAATCATCACCTCCCTTCTTAACCTAGCTTCCACTACTCTTTCCCATAACTTCAAGCTGTGACTGATCAATTTTATCCCTCTGTAGTTACTGCAGCTCTGCACATCACCCTTATTGTTAAAGATAGGTACCAAAACACTTTTTCTCCACTCCTCAGGCATCCTCTGACTTTTCAAAATTTCATTAAACAATCTGGTTAAAAATTCCACTGCCATTTCACCTAAGCACCTCCATGCTTCTACTGGTATGTCATCTGGGCCAACAGCCTTTCCATTCTTCATCCTCTTCATAGCTGTCCTTAATTCCTCCTTGCTAATCTGTTTCACTTCCTGATTCACTATCCCCACATCATCCAACCTTCTTTCTCTCGCATTCTCTTCATTCATCAGCCCTTCAAAGTACTGTTTTTAATTACTAAACATACTCTCCTCACTTGTGAGTACGTTTCACTCACTATCCTTTATCACCCTTACCTGCTGCACATCTTTCCCAGCTCTGTCCCTCTGTCTAGCCAATTGGTACAGGTCCTTTTCTCCCTCTTTAGTGTCCAATCTCTCATACAACTCTCCATATGCCTTATCCTTAGCCTTCGCCACCTCTCTCTTTGCCATGTGTCTCATCTCCTAATACTCATGTCTACTTTCTTCATCTCTTTGACAATCCCACTTCTTCTTCGCCAGCCTCTTCCTCTGTATACTCTCCTGTACTTCCTCATTCCACCACCAGGTCTCCTTGTCCTCCTTCTTCTGTCCAGATGTCACACCAAGCACCTTTCTAGCAGTCTCCCTTACTAGCTCTGCTGTAGTTACCCAGCTATTCGGTAACTCTTCACTGCCTCCCAGTGCCTGTCTTAACTCTTCCCTGAACTCCACCTCACAATCACCCTTTTTTTATCTTCCACCATTTAACCCTTGGCACTGCTTTCACACTCCTCCTCCTCCTCTTCTTGATCACCAGCGTCATCCTACAGACCACCATTCCATGCTGCTTAACTACACTTTCCTCTGTCACCACTTTACAGCCTACAATCTCCTTCAGACTGACCCTCTACATATGATATAATCCACCTGTGTGCATCTTCCTCCACTCTTGTACATCACCCTATTCTCCTCCCTCTTCTTAAAATACGTATTCACCACAGCCATGTACATCCTTTTCGCAAAATCCACAATCATCTGACCTTCTGCATTCCTCTCCTTAACACCATACCTACCCATCACTTCCTTATCCCCTCTGTTCACTTCACCAACATGTTCATTGAGGTCCACTCCAATCACTAATCTCTCACCCTTGGGTACACTCACCACCACTTCATCCAACTCACTCCAAAATTTTTCTTTCCCATCCATCGCACACTCAACTTGTGGAGCATATGCACTAACAACATTCATCATTACACCATCAATTTCAAGCTTCATAAACATCACTCTATCAGACACTCTCTTCACCTCCAAAACACTCTTGGCATACTGTTCCTTTAGGGTAACCCGTACCCCATTTCTCCTGCCATCCACACCATGATAGAACAATTTGAACCCGCCTCCTATACACCTGGCCTTACTTCCCTTCCATCTGGTCTCTTGCACGCACAATATATCAACCTTCCTTCTCTCCATCATATCAGCTAGCTCTCTCCCTATACCAGTCATACTGCCAACATTCAAAGTTCCTACCCTCACTATTACACTCCTAACCTTCCTCCTCTCTTCCTGCCTTCGGCATGCCTTCCTCTTCCTCTTCTCCTTTGACCAACAGTAGCCCAATTTCCACCAGCACCCTGTTGGCTAACGGTACTGGTGGCGGTCGCTGTTAACCCAGGCTTCGACCGATGCGGTATGGAAATATGAAATGTTCTCCGCATAAGTAATTTGGCAGAGGTTTTTTGCCAGATGCCCTTCCGGACACAGCCCTCCCCATTTACCCGGGCTTGGGACAGGCACAAAGAAATGCACTGGCTTGTGCATACCTAGGTGTTTCAGCTATGATGTTCATAAGGGTCATTTGCATATATCCTATGTGCCTCTGATACAAGAGTTTTGAGAGGTCACTCAGTGGAAGTTCTAGCTTGCCTGGAGTTTTCATTTAGTTTTTACTGGTTAATGTTAGGACTCAGAAGGGAAAGTAGAGTTAAGTGTACAGTAGAACTATGTGTAAAATGAAAAACGGATGTGGTTCTAGAAAAGTGAAAGGTAACAAAATATTAAGTACATAGAGTATTTGATAGATTTGGCAATTCCCTTAGTCTACAATACTGTGTCCTCTTAAACATGTAATGTTATAGATTGTATACTTAGGCACTTGTATATAGTTTCCTTTGTAAATAGTTGACTAGTTGATTATGTTATATTATTTTTATGTTTCACTATTTATGGTTCAATCTATTTGAAGATACGAAAAACATTTTAATAAAAATTTCTTTGAGTAATACTGTGTCCTCTTATCTGATAATATGTAAACGGGTGTGGTGGGAGGTCACTGCAAGACATAGTTTAGGTGTTTTGAATTTTAGTTGTTCATTTTCACAAACATTGGTAAGGGTATGCATGTGTGTGAGTGTTTCCATTTTTAGTGTTTGGAATTTATACTTTTAATCATGCATTTTTGTAGTAGTAAAGATATTTCTGACTTTTTAGTCACATATGCATGAATCACTGAACATTCTATAACACTACACATACAAACACACACAGAAACACATATACACGCATTCATGCATGCGCAGATATATAGCTATGTTGTTTGTCTTTTGGCTTTTCCCAGTTAGGGGTCGCCAAAGCGGAACTCCGGTCTGCTAATGATTGGCAGTTGGTTTTTACGGTGTCGAGTTGCCAGCCTGATGCCCAACCTTCAACGAAGGCATGCCCATTCAACGCATGTCTTTCGAACATCCACTCGACTGTGGGGAGGACATGCAGACTCCACAAAGATGGCACTCCCAACCCAAGCCGAGAATCGAACGGGAGAACCTCTTACTATGAAGCAACAATGCTACCGCTGCACCACCGCGGAAGTCCAGATATATAGCTATGTATAAACACATATTTTGTCTAACATTAGTGGTGCATAACATTTTACAAAGGAGACACCCAAGGAAACCAAAGGAAATAGCCAACTTTACTCCCTCATTATGAATTTCACCCACGCAACCCCTCCCACCACCCCATCCACACACCTGTTATCTTCTTCTACCTTCTGTAGCCTCACAGTATGAAAGAACATGTGTATGAGTACCTACAAACTCACACATCCATACAAAGAACAACAGCCCTTATTGGCAATCTTGTAGTGGAGTCTGCTGGCATGAAAAGGCATTCAGTGGCATGTAAAATGTTGGTAAGTGACATTTCAGAATTTCAGACGTTATATCCTCTTAATATATTAAAATCTAGGGGTGCACTTTCTAGCAAACGTAGCCGCTCACAGTATGGTCTTAGCAGTTTTCTTCATTACACATTATCTTTTGATACTCAAATGATGAGAAGCCTTACTGAGCCATACAGAAACCTCAGTGTTTTTAGTGAAACACACTGCAGATGACTTGCTGTATCTCAGTTAGATGATCTTGTAGAGCAATAACGCTACAAAATAACAACACAGCAAAAACATTAAAACAGTTGTTGCTAGATATTATGTATTTTTTATGTATTTTTATATAATAATTATTATTAATTAATTATGTATTTACGTAATGATATATGAATGGTCTGATTTTTCCCGCCTGGTTGGGTATTTAAACAATTAAGTTACTTGTGATATTCAGGTCTGATGAAGCTGATAGTGAAGCGCTAACCTGATGTGCACACAATAAATTCATTTTAACCTTATGTTCTCGTGGAGTATTACTACTACTTTTTTATCATTACATTGGATGAACTGCTGAGCTGGTTGGATTTTTACATTGGCATTATTTGATAGCATATTTATGCTATTTGCGTGCTCCTTCATTGTTTTGCTCTCACTAACTGGTATTATTTATTATTGGACTTGGCGTTTGGTGTTTTTAGTGAGAGCATTAACTCCGCGTGAGTTCTTTCATTCATTACAAAAACATTAAAACAATTTACATTGAGCTTCTGGAAGAAAAGTGAGAATTAAAGCCTGCAGACTTAAGGGGAGTTTTTGAGGAGGAATGAAAGTTAAATGACAATTGCGAATGGCAAAACCCCTTAGAGAAATTTATTTATTTATCTGACATTTGTTAACCGGGTTAGTCTGACTGGGCTAGAAGCCCTTTTTCAGCAGAGGCCTGAGCAGAAAAGCTCCAAGACAAAAAGAAAACAAAACCAAGAAGTATGTACAAAGAAAAATGCATAACCATGACAACTCCAACAGTAGGGTGCCTACTATTGGTTACAATAAAGAACTTTTACATTAAAACAATTCATAATCTCATTTGATTCCATATGTAGAGATGGTACAGATGCAATTTATAGGTAGTGAATCAACAGTTATAATTATGTTGGTATGGAAGTGTAATTAAAGTGATAAAAATTACAGTACTTGTTTGGTATTTAGGTAGAAACTGTCCACAGGACGATAGATATATGATGTAGGGAGAGGAGAACACTAATATAGTACCAGCAGAGATGGAGGAGAAGAATGGAAGAGATAGGTCAGGTTGGAGTCAAACAAGGACAAGGCCATGTTCTGATTGTGTAATCTTTTAACATTTCTTTTAAAACAGAAGCTACTAGTGGTTACTATTAGATCTAGGGGACGTTTATTCCACATATTAGCAACAGAATGTCTATAAAAAAGTTTCCCAGTTTGTTTATTGGGGTTATAGACTTCCACAAGATGTAGTTCTGCACTGCAGAGACAACATTTGGGATTGTAGTGAGAGATTAGTGTAGAGAGAGCAGGGCAATGAGAGGGATTTATAAGAACAGAGTGAGTGATCTAGAGGTGAGGGAGTAGGAGTTGGTTATGTGCTTCTGGCCATTGAAGATGTTGTAGGGCATTGCAGTGATGGGAGTGGTAGGTGAGATGTGCAGCAAATTAGCTATTTTATTGTAGGTAGATTCAAGTTTAGTCATGAGCTTGGTTTGTACATTGGTGAGAATAGGTGTGGCGTAGAAGAGAGTTAGTAGTAGAAAAGCTTCTGCCAGAGTTTGTTTTGAGTTAGTTCTGAGGTATTTTTTATTCCTATGTAGTAAGCCTAGTTTTTAGTGTGTTTTTTTGATGGATTGTAGGATGTGGATGTCAGACTTAAGTTGATCATCGATAACCACACCCAGGAGTTTGGTATGAGTTTCTGCTGAGATGGTAGTGTTGCTGAGTGAAGAGACTGAGAAGGAGGATTTATAATGCTGTAGGTTTTTTGGGAGAAACAGAAGTAGCTTTGTTTTCTTTGGATTAAGTAATAGTTTGTTGCTAGTTAGCCATTTTTCAACAGACAGAAGTGAGTCTTGGGTAATGAATAATAGGTGGGGGAGATTATCAGAACAGGATATGATAGTAGAATCCTCTGCATACTGGTTAAGAGAGGAGTGGGGGGAGGCAGAGTGAGGATTATTTGTAAAAGTGTTAAAGAGAAGGGGTCCCCTAGTATTGAACCCTGTGTTATGCCAGTATGGACAGGAAGGAAGAGGGAGGAGGCTGATAGCCACCTGATATATTGGAGTCTATTAGAGAGGTAGCTAGTGAACCAGAGTAAAGTGGATTGGGAGAGGTTAAGTTCTTTAAGTTTAGCTATAAGTGGATTGTGGGATACCATGTCAAAAGCTTTGGATAAATCTAGGAAGAGACTGGAAACTAGTATGTTTTCATCACAAGCTTTGGCAATGGCCTGATGGAAAGTTATGACAGCTGTAACTGCGCTATGATGGGGACAAAAACTGTTGTGTTGGCATTAGGAGATTATTTATTTATTTATTCATTTGAAGTTTGTTTGCCAGGATGGTCCACTGGGCCGAGTGAACCCATTTTCAATGGAGTCCTGGGGAGAAAAGCTCCATAGATACAATATCAGGTAAAAATATAAAATAAAGTAAAAAGTAAAAAATGCAATACAATAGCATAATATCAGGTAAAAATAAAATAAAGTAAAAAATACAATACAGTAGTGTAATAGTTTGTAAAAGTGAACAGAAGAGTACATATAAGCATATGAAAATGTTAATACAGCTGGAATGTGAAGCATAGTGACAATTCATATCAATTTACAAAATTTTTTTTTTTTTTTTTTTTAAGGAATGTTAAATTAAGGCAATAGTTAGTAGATATATGCAGAAGATATTAACTTAAGAGGTTATTTACAATGTGTGTGTTCCCACAAGGGATGTGATTGTAGACTGGGGAAGGCAAGGTAGTAGCTGGGGATGTTATGCAGGATGGGAACATGAGCATTCCCAGAGAGATGATAAATGTGAGTGGAGGAGAGTTTTGAAGATGGGAAGGTTGCTGGTGCTGCGGATATGAGGTGGGAGGGAGTTCCAGAGACGGGCAAGGGAAAAAGAGAGTAAGAGTTTGCCTGCTGGATGGGCAGATTTGTGGAGTTCAATTAGGTCCTGAGTGCTGGTTCTTAGGGGTCTGTTAGGTTTGTGCATGGTGAAGGTTGAGGTGAGTGAGGGGCAGAGTGAGGGCTTGAAAATGAGCTTATGATCATGAGTTACCCGAGTGTAGATACAGTAGTTGGGGAGCTCTAGCCAGTTTAGTTTGTGGAGGGCAGTACAGAGATGGGAGGAGGATCTGTGCCCAGTGGTGAATTTGGTGATTTTGTTGTAGCAGGAGGAGAGTTTTGTTTTGGTAGAGGATTTTAGGTTGGTTAAGAGTGGGGCCCCATAAAGGAGAGAAGGGATTAGATATGTGGTAGAGAGGAGGAATCTAGTGGATAGAGAGAGGAAGCGAATATGGCGATAGAACAAACCAAGTTTCTGGTGTGTTTTTTTTAATGTTTGTTTGTATGTGGGAATCAAAATTAAACTGATTATCAATGAGAGCTCCTAACAGTTTAGCACTGGAAATGACTTCTAGGGATGTGTTGTTGTGACTGGTTATAAGGAAAGAATTTATGTCGATAGTTATGCTTTTGGATGGGGTGAATATCATGAGTTTGGTTTTTGATGGATTTAGAGCTAGGTGGTTATCATGCATCCATTTTTCAGTTGTTGAGAAGGCATCTTGAGTTAGTTTTATAAGGGAGGGAATGGAGTTTGCAGCACAGATAATTGTAGAATTGTCTGCATATTGGACTATTTTAGCATTTGGGATATTGTGGTGGAAGTTGTTAATGAAGACGTTGAACAGTAGGGGCCCTAATATGGAACCTTGGGGTACACCAGTGACTGTGTTGAGGAATGAAGAGGTAGTTTTCTTCCATTTAACAGACTGTTGCCTGTTGGCAAGGTAACTGGTAAACCAGTTGATACAAGAGGATGAAAGATGTAGGTTAGAGAGTTTGTCAGGAGTAGGGAGTGGGAGATGGTATTGAATGCCTTAGATAGGTCTAGGAGGAGGGTGGAGACAATGTGGTTAGAATCTCTGGCTTTATTTACAGTTTCAAGGAAGGAGAGTAGTGCAGTAGAGGTGCTGTGACTGGGTCTGAAACCATGTTGTGTTGGGGTTAGTAGGTGGCTGTTGGTGAGGTATGGTAGTAGTTGTATGTGAATGCATTTTTCAAGTAGTTTGGAGATGGCAGATAAGATGGCTATAGGTCTAAAGTTGGAGATGTTATTATTGTTACCTCCTTTGTGGAGGGGAATAATGTAGACTTTTTTTCCAAATTTGGGGTACATAACCTTCTTGGATTGACCTGTTTATAAGTATACAGATAGGGAAGGCGATGGCATCAGCAGATGTCTTTAGGAAGAAGGAAAGGATGTTATCAGGGGCATTAGAGCAAGGTTTTAATTTGAGAAGGAGTTTTTTATGGTAGATACAGGTATGGGTTTGAGAGAGAAGAGAGGGATGTGGGAGGAGGAGGAGGAAGACTCTGAGGAGGAAGGGGTGGTGGGAATTTTTGGTGGATGATTGGAGTTGTTTGTGAAGGATGATGTTAGTTTAGATATGGAGTCAGTGAAGAAGCTGTTAAATTGGGAGGCTAGGATGGTATCAGAAATATGGTGATCATGTTGTGGGTTTTCTTTTTTGTCAGGGTTGAAGACGGAGGAGATACTGTCCCAGAATTTTTTTGGATTGGTCTTGTGATTGTTTTGGAGGGTGATATAGTAGGATTTGCGGTCAGAAGTGATAAGTTTCTTAACTTTGTTGCGGAGTATTTTGTATTCATTTAGGGTGGCTGGGGTTTTGTGTTTATAGTGGTTTTTCAAGGCTTTATCACGGAGGCGCATGACAGCTAAGGTATTTTTGGTTAACCATGGGATAGTTTTGCTCTTAATTCTTTTCGTTTTTAGGGGGGGCAGGGTGTCTAGAAGGTTTAGAAATTATGTATTAAAGTAGGTGACAGCTTCATCTAGGGGAAGTGTATTTAGGGGACTCCAGTGAAATTGTTTAAGTAAGTCTGAGAAGGTGTTGGGGTTAAAGTTTTTTAAGGAGCGTACAGAGATGGTAGTATGTGGCAGTTGTAGGGATGGAGAGTGACAGTGAGCGAAAGTAGGAAAGTGGTCACTGAAGGAGTTCAGGAGTGTACCGCTACTGGAGATAAGGTGTGGGTGTGATACCAGAATCCAGTCTAGGGTGCTTCCAGAGGAATGGTCCTTAGATGGTCTGGTTATTGTATCGATTAGCTGATGAAAGTTGTAAAGGTTTATATTTAGGGGGTTTGTAGGGCATTGGATTGAGGACCAGTTGATGTTAATGTCACCTAGGATAACAGTTTCATTAGTAATATTGGTGGAGAGCCAGAAGAGGATGTCCTCAAGAATAGGTATGTTATCACCAGGAGGGATATAGAGGGAGGCTAAGCATATTGTTTTATGTTTGTTTAGGTGGAGTAGGGCTAGAAGTATTTCGGCATTAGCAAATTGGGGAACTGATTTAGAAAATGGAGTAAATGAAAAGGAAGAGGAGTAGAGCAGAGCAACTCCACCTCCTTTTTTGTGGGTTCTGTCTTTCCTGATGATATTGTAGTTGGGAGGAGTAATTTCTGAATCATTTATGGAGGGTTTTAGCCATGTTTCAGAGATTGACAATATGTCAGGATTGTTATGAAGAAGCCAGGCATGGAGGTTAGGGATTTTGTTACATATACTTTGAGCATTTAATGCTGAGAAGGAGATGGAATTATTCTGCATGAGATGTACAAAGATTTGTTTGTGAACACATTTTTCCATAATCTTGGAGAGGGGAAATAGGATTGCGATGGGGCAGTAGTTGGAGGGGTATGTAGAGTTTCCTCCTTTGTGGAGAGGAATGACATAG
The DNA here is from genome assembly GCF_019279795.1 of Protopterus annectens. Lineage (NCBI taxonomy): Eukaryota > Metazoa > Chordata > Ceratodontiformes > Protopteridae > Protopterus > Protopterus annectens. The sequence continues at coordinate 1,209,092,148 of NC_056737.1, forward strand.
TATTTTTTCCATAACTTGGGCACAGTGTTTTAAAGGATAAAGTGATTAATGAGAACAGAAATGGGGTAGGCAATGGAACTGCAGGCAATTTTGAGAAATTGTGGGGGTAAGTTGTCTGCAGAAGGGGAACATGGTTTAAGTTTAGAGAGGAGAGATCTGATGCATGCAATTGGTGTATGCAAATGGGTACAACAACACTCTAATTTCATGAGATAAGTGTCTGAGGTGATATATTACTCAAATTTGAAAATGCATACATTGTTACTAGTTGGTTGAATTAACCCTAAGCTATGTACATGGCTGGACAACAAAATAATACGACTGTTGACCAAAGGAGAAAACAGCGTAATAAAAATGCCGCGGGTGACTAGATCTGGAAGTGCAGATTAGCCGCAATCTGTGTATACCACTGGTCCTCAGAACTTTAGCTACAGAAATTACCTAAAAACTCATGCATTTGTACAAAAGCAGCAGTTTTTACTGACAATCTTATAGTGGAGACTGCTGGGAAAAGCAGGTATCCAGTGGAATCTAAACATTGTGATAAGATTACTGCAGGTGCGTAGGTGTAGAAAGGACAGAGAAAATAAATAAGGGATTTAGAACATAGTACAAGGCTCAGAGTCAGCATTCAATTCAAAATATAAATTGAAAAGATTTCAGGAAGCTCCATATAAAGACGATACTTGGATGAAGCATACAGCACGTTAGTCCTGGCCTGGTAAATTTCTGCCACCTTAAGACTTGGTTGGAGTTGGTTGCATTAAGTGATTGTTTTATCTGTCACAAATATACAGCTGTGAAACACATCCAAGCATACAAGAAAACCATGATAGCACAAAAAAGGACAACTTGATTTACATTTATTTAATTTTGTCTTAAACAGGAGATGCGGTTACTGATATAAAGGACTATCCAGCGACACATTCAGATGTTGACTAAAGCATGAGAGTAGTTTATTTCTCATGTTGTCTTCCATTACCCTCAAAATGTTTGCAGTCTGATGCAGTGAATATATTATTTCTTTCACTCTTGTATACAGACTTGGGATTCCAGTCAAATTAAATATCACCTGCATGACTTTTAATTAAAATTCCAGCTAGACAAAAATTTACATGGGAAGTAGAAGGGAAGAATAAATAAAGAATTCATAATTTTAGTGCAAAATAAGTTCAAAGAAAGCACTGCTCACAGCTGTGACCTGACATGAATGAGGTAGGAGTAGGTTTCTTTTACATCCTGGCAGGGTCTGGAGTCATCTTTGAAGATAACAGATTTACCTCACTGACTTTGCTCAGCTCCAGACTTTTGCAATGCAATTTTAATGTATAGTCAAGCAGACATCTATTAATGAACATAATCAAGTGCACCTTTTTTGCTGTTCAAAACATCCTTTCTGAAATGAATACTTTTTTCTTGGATGTATGCGTGTGTGTGGTACAGTGTGCAGAATGTATTGTCCATGCTATATTTCATTTTTCTTATTAAAAAACAAAATAATTTGTATTGCTTAACAGCAATCCTGTGCCAGTCTTATTAAAACTGAGTTTTATTTTTAAAATGTATCAAATAATCCTACCTCAGTGTAAAATGCTTTCAGGTAATCTGCAGTAATTTTAACTACTGACACAATTCTGATTATGCACTCTGTTTTTTTTTTTTGTTGCAAAGCTAAATCTCATACATTTATTCATATTTATTCTTGTAATCCAGATTTGGTTGAAGTGTCTTAAAATGGAATATTGGGAGAAAAAGGGAATGCCTTAAGTGTACCTTCTCTGCAGACAGATGGGAATGACTGCCCTTCTCTGCAGCTACCACTTACAAGTTCTTTATGGCACTGCCGCAAACCTGCCAAGATGAGACAAATGGAATCTGCTAGAAGGAGACTTTTTTGCAGCTCTACAATCCTTGTGTTATAGAACAGCAAGATAAAGCACCTATAACAGAATAAATAAATACAATATGTTTGGTCATTATTACATCACCCTAGACCATCAAATGGGGTCTGATATATTTGAACAAATACTAAAATAAAAGAAGTGAAGTAATCATGCCATGGGGACCATTTTGAAAGAAAAAAGAATAAAAATAAAAGCACACATAGCTTTTGTCAGCGGTTCTCTTGGACATTAAGTACATTCTGATGCTTTTTCAGTTAAACCAGTAGATGTGTGTGGTGTATTGAACAAGGTTACATTGACATAATTTGAAACTACTAGATACATCATTGTAAACTATTTAGCTTTGCCACTCTTGCAGGATACTAAGATTTTTCCAGATTGTTGCTCTTTATGTTGATGTTGTATAGCAAAATATCACTGATATAATTATTACAGTTAGCCAACTACCGCCTGTGAATTTATGTTAGAATGCTTAGGAAAAAGAATGCAGACATAGGCAACATTCTTTCAATTTCTGATGTTTAGTAGACATTGCTAAGAAAGCAACAAAGACTCTGTTTCACAACGTAAAATGCCACAGGATAAGCATTCAGACAGGTTTAGCAAAATTACATGATACTGAAAAGTTTGGCAATGCAGACAGCAGTGGTCAAGACAGAAAATACATACACAGTTACGCATTCAAGCAAAATGAGCATCCAAGCTTGCTATAATCAAGGTAGTTAGTGGGGTGCAAAGAAAGGTAGTGGTTGGATGGGATGGGTGATATTAGAGTGGGAGTTGCAAGGGCATAGCCAGCATGTTTTAGGTGCACTTTTAGTGAAGTTTTGAAGTGGGTGCATGATGGTACGGAGGTAATTGTGGGAGGGAGGGAGTTCCATAATTTGGCTATGGCGCAAGAGAATAGTGCTTCACCAGCAGAGTTATTGGCTTTAGTAATCTGCAAGTGATTTTTGTTGCTGGATCTTAGTGGTCTGGTGGTACGATAGGGTTGGAGTAGATTCTCGAGGGACGGGACCTTTAGTAGATGGTTTACTAGTTTGTGGGTGAGTGAGAGTTGATACCATTGAAGGAGGTGAGGGAGTTCAAGCCAGCCCAGTTCAGCAAGTGAGAGACAGTGGTGACTATGGTAGGATGACCCTGTGGCGAATTTGGCGATTTTGTTGTAGCTGGTCTCTAGCTTGTTTAGATCGCATTGCCTTAGGTTGGTATATATTGGAGAGGCATAAAGTAGGGTGGAGATAAGGTGGGAATTTGCTACTGAAATCTTTGCTGCTTTGGTGAGAAGTTGCTTATTTCTGTATAATGCTCCTAGTTTTTTCTGGACTTTTTTTATAGTTATGGATATGTGAATGTCAAATTTTAGTTTATTGTCTATTTTCACTCCTAGCAATTTGGTGTGTTCTGTTGGGTGTATAGTGGTGTTGTCTTTTGTTGTGATGTTAAAGTAAGAGTTGTTTTGAGTATATTTGGTAGGTTGGAAGATGAGTAGTTTAGTTCTGTTTGGGTTGAGTATTAATTGGGCATCGGATAATCAAGTTTCAACAGAGACAAAATACAAGAACGCCAACCGCTATGTGGTCTTGAGACAAGTACAGGTGCCAATATTTTTGCTAAACCAAATGCACTACTGAAGACCAAAATGCTGCAGACAGAACTGGTAAAATTAACATTTAATGTAATGAAAAGTTAAGCACTTTCACCTGCCAAGATGCAGGCTTCATCAGAACTAATAAAACTTTGAACTGTTGCATTTTTAAAAACTTTTTGGCGCCAAATCAATTGACATTTAAAAGAATATGCACTTAATACAATGAAATATCTAGTACAACAACGTATATACATAAAACCAATATTCACATGTGTATTCCTTATCCTATCTAATGTTATGAATATATGATAATCTACACTAATAAAACTATAAATTATGTATAATATATAACTTAGTAGGTCTAACGCAATTTATCTAACAATGGCTTTAAAGGTATAAAATCATTAAGTCCAGGGGGTGTTGAGGCATCAGTAAATAGTTGCCACCACATTTCTTTGTATGATAACTGTCCTTTGTAATCCCCTCACTTCGGATCTATTCTAATGATATAAATTATTGGAAAAGTGAAAGTATGCTCATCGCCGTTCTTCATAATATGTCTGTATAGTGCATTTTTTTCATCCTTCTTTTTAATGCTATATAAATGGGCATAAATGCGTTGATAGAATTTCCTTTCCGTCTTCCCTATATAATAACTGGAACACATCGAGCATTTGGCCAAATATATTAATAACTTGGTCCTACAATTTCCCTGTTTAAACTAATATGACTTGTTGATATTGTTAAGTGTAATTTCATCTCCTTCAAATATCACTGAACATGTACTACAATTACCGCATTTAGTAGTATGTTTGGCAGCTGGGCTCTTATAAATAGGACCCCTTTCCATTATATGCTTCAAATTAGGCCCCATTCTATTAACAAATGTGGGTTGGGATCCTAATATGTTAACTAAGTCATGATCTGCAAGAATTATATTCCAATTAGAGGATATCATTTTTTTAATCCTTGATGTATATGGACCGTATTCAAGTATACAGGCTCTACTAAATTTTTGTCCAGTATCATTCCCTTTTAACTCTTGTAGAGTATCTATAGTATTATTGGGGTTAGATTTATACCCTAACAAGGGTATATATTTTACCCCATCCCTCTAATACCTGTTTTTTGACACTAGACATCATGATTTTATCATAGCCTCTATCACTGAACAGTGAAGTAATATATCTGACTTCATCCAACATATCTAAATAAGATGAAGTCATTCTCACAGCTCTTATTAATTATCTTTTATATATATTTGTTCACAATTTCCTGGGATGGTTACTTGTATATTCCAAATAACTGTTGGAAAATGTATTTTTTCCGTGAATTTTAGATTTAAATACATTATCACTTTTGTACACATAAGTATCCAAGTACGCTATACCTATTGAACTAAAGGATGATGTGAATTTCAAATATTCGCTACTAGAGTTGATATGTTTCAAAAAATGTTTTAACATATCCCGATTACCATCCCATATAATGTATATATCATCCAGGAAGTGTGAATAATACTTGATGTATTTGTTAAATTCACTTTGAAATACATTAGTATCTTCCCAGTCCAATATAACCAAATTTGCGTATATGGGAGCACATGCGGCTCCCATAGCCACACCCCTTGATTGTCTAAAAAAATCACCTTCATAATATATATAATTATGGTTGAGGACTATTCCCATCATTTCTGTGATAAGGCAAACTTTATCCCAGTCAAGTAGAGCATATTTTCTAATACTGTTAGCAAATGCATCGAGTCCATCACCTTTTGGTATGCAGGAAAACAAGTCTATAACATCAATTGTGACCAGTAACATTCCCTCCCTACACATATTAATAGGATAATTCATCAAAAATTGCCAATAGTCTTTAACTAAATGGGGGATCCTGTTATAAATATGTTTCAACATGGTATCCACAGCTACCCCCCATACGAAAGGTCTTAGACCTACTTCCAGAGACAATTGGCCAGAATGGAGGATTATCTATGTTTTTATGAATTTTATGAATTCCTACCAATGTAGCTGCCACTGGATGTTCGTTCTTTAAATAATTATATGTATCAATTGTAATTCGCTTGTCTATTAAGAATTCCTCTAAATGCATATCAATTCTTCTATAGGCTATGTTCATTTCATTCAAAGATGTTACTTCATAATTATTCGAAGCATGCAAAATGGAAAACATTTTAGAGGCGTAAGACATACTGTCATATATCACTATGCCTCCGCCTTTAACGGGTTTCATAACCTGAATAGATTTGTCATTTCTCATGTCTTGTAATACCCTAGCTTCTTCTGTGGATAAATTTGATATAATTGTACTCCCTCTAACTTGATTTTGCAATTCATATGTTTGTTTGGTAACTGATTTATCATAAACTGATATAGTAGGATGCATTGGAGGTACAAACGTACTTTTCTTTTTCAAAGAATTGATACCTTTACTTTGACTCTCTCTATTATATCCATGATTGTGGAACATTGCTGCTAAATTGAGTTTCCTTATGTACAACTTGATATCACATAAACAATCAACCAATCTAAAGTTGGTAGTTGGAATATATTTCATCCCCTTAGAGAAAATTTGGAAGTGGGAAATACTAAGAGGTAGTTCAGTATAGTTATATATATTAAAATTTTTATAACTGTTAATAACACCCACTTGTGTAATGTCATCAGTGTTATTTGAACTAACTTCGTAGTTGGGATGTGTTAAATTTCCCATTAATAGTGTTGTTTGTGGTACAATTATGTTTTTTTCTTTTTCCCCTCCCATCTCTGTCCCCACTGTTGACCCCTTGGCCCTTGATTCCAAAAATTTGAATTCTTTACCATCTGGCCTCTATATTCGTTTACTTCACCAGCATACGTGTCATCGGTGAATTCAAAGTTGCTGTTTTTAACCTGATTATTCCTACCCCAAATGTAGGCTCTCCCCTTGTGGTACTGTTTGATGTCCCGCACTAGTTTTTTGTTTTTCCTACCATGCGCTTTCTTTAAACTACTATCAGCTCCATCGAACTGTTTAGCATACAATTTATTCCACTGAGGAAATAATAAATCATTTAAAATAAGTTGATTTAATTTTTCAACATCCTGCATATTTCTGACTAACTTTTCATCATTATATTTAATCAACATGCACATAAATTGTATGCTGCATTGATCAAAAAAATTGTTTAAGTCTCTTTTAATTTGATCGTTTAAATCAACCCCCATAGGATACTTGACAAATCTCAGTCCCATAGGAATAATCTTCATATCAATACACTTCAACAAATATGCATTGTCTAATTTTAAACTGTTGATCACATTTAACTTCTTTCCCAATGCATAAATAATATCTTTTAAAGTACCCTTAGGTACTGACCCTCCAGATAATTCATTCCCTGTGTTACAAAACTCAAACCGACATTCAGTATCATAAAATTTCTTTAAATATTTGTTGCTGTCACAAATTTGGCTGCCATCAGCAAAAGTGGGAAAGTCCTGCACATTTACAGTACCTTTAGCTGCAGGAATATTTCCTTCATTAGATGCTTATGTCTTTTTCAGAATAGTCCTCTTGGGTTTTGTACCAGTACGTTTAGCTTCTTCATCGATGTCGCCAAATGAGAAATCAAATGTAAACTCTGAAACACCTATTGTGCTACTGTTCCACTGACTATTTAATGGAAACAAGTCTGGTAAATCAATAGCAAGAGTCCCATTTGGACCAATCCCTTGTCCATTAGGGATCTCAGGTGAAGAGAAGGCAGTGGTAGGTAATCCAAAGCTCACGTTACCACTTTTAATATTACAGCCACTCACTGCTAAAGGAGATTTATCAGATGTGTTGAAACGTTCATTCCCACTCCTGTGGGGTTGATTACTATGGTCAAAACCAGTAGCAATCTTAGTACTAATGTTGCTCAGCATCTTCGATAAATTATGAACTTCAGTTCTCAAATCCACCAATTCAGCTTGCAACTTCTGCACAATATCGGAATTGTGGCTGGGTGGTGTAGAACACTGTATGTCCCGATCAGGCTCCATGGCAGTAATACTCAGAACTAATAATAGAAATTCTGGCATTCGATAAACAACTGAACACAAACAAAATACAAGAACGCCAACCGCTATGTGGTCTTGAGACAAGTACAGGTGCTAATATTTGTGCTAAACCAAATGCCCTACTGAAGACCAAAACGCTGCGACCGAACTGGTAAAATCAACATTTAATGTAATGAAAAGTTAAGCACTTTCACCCACCAAGATGCAGGCTTCATCAGAACTAATAAAACTTTGAACTGTTGCGTTTTAAAAAAATTTTTGGCGCCAAATCAATTGACATTTAAAAGAATATGCACTTAATACAATTAAATATCTAGTACAACAAAGTGTATACATAAAACCAATATTCACATGTGTATTCCTTATCCTATCTAATCTTATGAATATATGATAAATAATATACACTAATAAAACTATAAATTATGTATAATATATAACTTAGTAGGTCTAACGCAATTTATCTAACAATGGCTTTAAAGGTATAAAATCATTAAGTCCAGGGGGTGTTGAGGCATCCGTAAATAGTTGCCACCACATTTCTTTGTATGCTAACTGTCCTTTGTAATCCCCTCACTTCGGATCTATTCTAATGATATAAATTATTGGAAAAGTGAAAGTATGCTCATTGCCGTTCTTCATAATATGTCTGTATAGTGCGTTTTTTTCATCCTTCTTTTTAATGCTATATAAATGGACATAAATACGATGATGGAATTTCATTTCCGTCTTCCCTATATAATAACCGTAACACATAAAGCATTTGGCCAAATATATTAATAACTTGGTCCTACAATTTCCCTGTTTAAATCTAATACGTGACTTGTTGATATTGTTAAGTGTAATTTCATCTCCTTCAAATATCACTGAACATGTACTACAATTACCGCATTTAGTAGTATGTTTGGTAGCTGGACTCTTATAAATAGGACCCCTTTACATTATTTGCTTCAAATTAGGTCCCATTCTATTAACAAATGTGGGTTGGGGTCCTAATATGTTAACTAAGTCATGATCTGCAAGAATATTATTCCAATTAGAGGATATGATTTTTTTAATCCTTGCTGTATATGGACCGTATTCAAGTATACAGGCTCTACTAAATTTTTGTCCAGTATCATTCACTTTTAACTCTTGTAGAGTATCTATAGTATTATTGGGGTTAGATTTATACCCTAACAAGGGTATATATTTTTTACCCCATCCCTCTATAACCTGCTTTTTGACTCTAGACATCATGATTTTATCATAGCGTCTATCACTGAACAGTGAAGTAATATATCTGACTTCATCCAACATATCTAAATAAGATGAAGTCATTCTCACAGCTCTTATTAATTGTCCTTTATATATATTTGTTCACAATTTCCTGGGATGGTTACTTGTATATTCCAAATAACTGTTGGAAAATGTATTTTTCTGTGAATTTTAGATTTAAATACATTATTACTTTTGTACACATAAGTATCCAAGTACGCTATACCTGTTGAACTAAAGGATGATGTGCATTTCAAATATTCGCTACTAGAGTTGATATGTTCCAAAATTTTTTTTAACATATCCCGATTACCATCCCATATAATGTATATATCATCCAGGAAGTGTGAATAATACTTGATGTATTTGTTAAATTCACTTTGAAATACATTAGTATCTTCCCAGTCCAACATAACCAAATTTGCGTATATGGGAGCACATGCGGCTCCCATAGCCACACCCCTTGATTGTCTAAAAAATTCACCTTCATAATATATATAATTATGGTTGAGGACTATTCCCATCATTTCTGTGATAAGGCAAACTTTATCCCAGTCAAGTAGAGCATATTTTCTAATACTGTTAGCAAATGCATCGAGTCCATCACCTTTTTGTATGCAGGAAAACAAGTCTATAACATCAATTGTGACCAGTAACATTCCCTCCCTACACATATTAATAGGATAATTCATCAAAAATTGCCAAGAGTCTTTAACTAAATGGGGGATCCTGTTCTAAATATGTTTCAACATGGTATCCACAGCTACCCCCATACGAAAGGTCTTAGACCTACTTCCAGAGACAATTGGCCGGAATGGAGGATTATCTATGTTTTTATGAATTTTATGAATTCCTACCAATGTAGCTGCCACTGGATGTTCGTTCTTTAAATAATTATATGTATCAGTTGTAATTCGCTTGTCTATTAAGAATTCCTCTAAATGCATATCAATTCTTCTATAGGCTATGTTCATTTCATTCAAAGATGTTACTTCATAATTATCCGAAGCATGCAAAATGGCAAACATTTTAGAGGTGTAAGATGTACTGTCATATATCACTATACCTCCGCCTTTATCAGGTTTCATAACCCAAATAGATTTGTCATTTCTCAAGTTTCAACAGAGGAAAAGGCTTCGTGTGTGACTTTTTGCATTTTGGGTAGGGACTGGGCTGAGCAGATGATGGTTGAGTCATCTGCGTATTGTATGAGTGTGCCATGTTTGGTGGCAGAGGCTAGATTATTGGTGAAAACAGAGAAGAGTAGGGGTCCAAGGATGGATCCTTGGGGAACCCCTAAAGAGACAGGTAGTTGGGGAGATATGTCATTCTGCCGTACAAAGGATTGTTGATGGTCAGACAGGTGACTCTGAAACCAGTTGGTGACTGATTGAGAGAAGGATAAGTTATTGAGGACAGAGATGAGTTGTTTGTGTGGGACCATGTGAAATGCTTTAGATAGGTCTAGGAAAGTAGCAGAGGACAGACAGCCATTGTTTTTATGTTGAAGAATAGTGTTAGTAAAGGAGAGTAAGGCAGTGGTGGTGTTATGGTTTGGTTGGAAACCATTCTGAGTATTGGAAAGGAGGTTGTTAGTAAGGAGGTAGTCTGAGACTTGAGAGTGAATGCATCTCTCTAGTATTTTGGAGAGTGGACAGAGAATAGCTATGGGGCAGTAATTGGTTAGTTCTGTGCAGGGGCCGCCTTTGTGGAGGGGAATTATATGTGATACTTTCCACAGTGTGGGAACGTAACTTTCTGACAGAGATCGGTTAATCAAGATGGATACTGGGTAGGCCAGAGCATCAGCTGCGATTTGTAGGTATTCACTTGGGAGTTTGTCTGCTGCTAATTTGGTGGGCTTAAGTTTAGTTAAGAGTTTTTTTATGCTGGAGGTAGGTACAGGAGAAAAAGAGAAGGCAGTGGGGAGAATACATGTTGAAGGTGTGGGATGGAGGGGAGGGGGGTTGTGTTTAGCTAGTGATGGTATGGTTTGTGTGAAGTGTGTGTTGAATGAAGTAGCAATATTTTCGGAGGGGTGAGGGATGTTAGGAGGAGGGGTACTGACTTTACCTGAGTGGAGGATGGAGTTTATGGAGGACCAGAATTGTTTGGGGCTGTGTTGGGAGGATTCTAGGGCAGACTGGTAGTATTGGAATTTGTCCTGTTTTATTAGCTTTCTGACTCTATTGCGTAGTTCTAGGAATTTCTGTCTAGTTGAGGGGATTTTGGTTTTGTGCCAGTGCTCCCAGGCTTTATCCCTGTTTTTCATTTCTGACTTAGTGGTTTTCTGTAGCCATGGGGAGGGTTGTGCTTTGATTCTGGAAAGTCTTATGGGGGCATGGTAATTAATGATGCTCAGGAAGGTAGTATTAAAAAATTCAACTGCGTCATCAAGGCTGAGGTACTTTAGAGGATGCCAGTTACATTCTTTGAGGGATGAGATGAATGTGAGTGGGTTAAAGTTTAGTTTTTTACGTATTTGATGGTAGATGACAGGTTTAGCTTGGTATAGGTATTTTTTGAGTAGGAATGTTGGGGAGTGATCACTGATCTATCTGATAAGCAGCCTGTTATGTATGACTAGGGCTCTTACTGACTAGTATCCAGTCTAGGGTAGTGTGTTTGTTGGAATTTTTATTTATCCTGGTTGGTGATTGGACTAGTTGGGTGAAGCCATGAAGGTTTACATGATGGGTTGGATGGTTGCCAGAACAGGATTGCCAGTCAATATTGAAATCACCTAAAATTATAGTTTCTTGGGGGAGATGGTGGGTAGACCAGCTGAGGAGGTTTTCTAGTAGAGGGATGTTTTGGCCAGGTGGGAAGTAGCATCCAATTATGTTGATGGTTTTGTTTTGGTTTATTTTGAGGTTGGTATATATTATTTCTTCATTGCCTATTTGTGGAGCTGATGATTTTAAGATCTGGATGTTTAGATGCTGTTCAAATATTATAGCTACACTGCCTCCTTTCTTGTTTAGCCGGTCTACTCTTAGTATACCATAACTGGTAGGGTGGATTTGCTCACTGGTAATGTAAGGTTTTAGCCAGGTTTCTGTCAGGATGACTATATCTGGGGAGTACAAGTCTATGGTGGCATGGAGTTCATGGACTTTGTTGGATATACTTCTAATATTTAGGCTTAGTAGAAGGAAGTCACTTGGCTTTCTATTGGCTGTGATATGGGAGAAGTTGTGGTTTCTAGTCTGATTATGAGGATTGGGGTTGGGGATGGTAGGGCCAGGGTTGGGGTGGATGTCTCCACTTAGGGCTAGTTTTGATATGCATCAGTTTATTAGTTTTCTCAGTTTTTGAATATGTTTGTTTATTAGGGAAACTTTATGATTGTGCTCTGTGGGTAATAGCTATAGTGGGAGGGTTACTATGTTAAGTTGTAGGGATGCTTTATGTTTGAATAATATAGTTGGTAGAATATGCAGGGGGTGCATAGGGATGGTTCTTGAGTTGGTGGGAGGGGAGCTGAGTGAGGGTGAGACATGAGTGGTGGTGTGAGTAGTAGTACAGTGGTAGTGGTTGAGTGGGGGAATGATGGAGCTTTGGTAGGATGTAAGATATTGAAGTAGAATGCATGCAGTGAGCATAGGTAATTTATTCTTGTACACGTTGGCTGAGGAGGAATGATAGTAGTGGGAAGATGGAGGAGGTAGTGGTGGGTTTAGTGCTGTGGTTGGCTATTGGAAAGATGGGAGGGGTTTGTGAGTGTAATAAAGGTAGGATCACTGGGGGCGGGAAGGAATAGGGGTCTGGAAACAATCAGGTAACAGAGTAAACTGATAAATGAACATATGATAGTGACAAAGGGTGGTTGTAGTTATAAAAATGGTGCCTGCCACAGGTAATATTTAATAACTTTGGGATTGGCTTAAGGTAATAAACAGAGAAGGGGGAGGGGGAGAACAAGGGTGAGAGCAGGCAGTTTGTTTGTACTGCTGCTAATGAGCCAAAGCAAAGACAAGTTGTGTTTAAGAAACAATCAGAATAGAACAAGGACTGCTCTGAAGCTGTAAGTCATTTCTTAACCATTTCTCAGGTGGAAAAACAGGATAACCTTGTATCAGTAGCCTACTGTGGTCTCAGTTTAAATGAACAAACACACAGTATTTATCAGTTATGGATACTATTTGCTAGCAGAAGGGAATAAGAGAAAATGGAAGATGAGGGTGTGTGTGTGTGTGTGTGTGTGTGTGTGTGTGTGTGTGTGTGTGTGTGTGTGTGTGTGTGTGTGTGTGTGTGTGTGTGTGTGTGTGTGTGTGTGTGTGGGTGTGGGGGGGGGCTGCTTACAAGCCAAAGCAGAGTGCTCTCCAGGGGAAAATGATTATTGGCTCAAACAGGTAGACACATACTCAAAGTTAAATTTAGCTGTTTGCAGACAGTTCGGACCCGGACTGCACTTTTCTTATAAGAATGATAAAAGTGGTACCGCAGTTAAATACTTAAGAGTGGTGTTAGGTTCAAAGTTAACTTTAGCTGTTTGCAGACAGTTCAGACCCGGACTGCACTTTTCTTATAAGAATGATTAAGGTGGTACCGCAGTTGAATACTTAAGAGTGGTGTTAGGTTCAAAGTTACCTTTAGCTGTTTGCAGACAGTTCAGAACCGGACTGTACTTTTCTTATAAGAATGATAAAGGTGGTACCGCAGTTGAATACTTAAGAGTGGGGTTAGGTTCAAAGTTAACTTCAGCTGTTTGCAGACAGTTCAGACTTGGACTGTACTTTTCTTATAAGAATGATAAAGGTGGTACCGCAGTTGAATACTTAAGAGTGGGGTTAGGTTCAAAGTTAACTTCAGCTGTTTGCAGACAGTTCAGACTTGGACTGCGCTTTTCTTATAAGAATGATAAAGGTGGTACCGCAGTTGAATACTTAAGAGTGGTGTTAGGTTCAAAGTTAACTTCAGCTGTTTGCAGACAGTTCAGACTTGGACTGTACTTTTCTTATAAGAATGATAAAGGTGGTACCGCAGTTGAATACTTAAGAGTGGTGTTAGGTTCAAAGTTAACTTCAGCTGTTTGCAGACAGTTTAGACTCGGACTGTACTTTTCTTATAAGAATGATAAAGGTGGTACCGCAGTTGAATACTTAAGAGTGGGGTTAGGTTCAAAGTTAACTTCAGCTGTTTGCAGACAGTTCAGACTTGGACTGTACTTTTCTTATAAGAATGATAAAGGTGGTACCGCAGTTGAATACTTAAGAGTGGGGTTAGGTTCAACGTTAACTGTAGCTGTTTGCAGACAGTTCAGACCTGGACTGCACTTTTCTTATAAGAACGATAAAGGTGGTACCTCAGTTGAATACTTAAGAGTGGGGTTAGGTTCAACGTTAACTGTAGCTGTTTGCAGACAGTTCAGACCTGGACTGCGCTTTTCTTATAAGAACGATAAAGGTGGTACTGCAGTTGAATACTTAAGAGTGGTGTTAAGTTGGAGAGACACTGAGGTCCTCATGGAGCCTGTAGCAGAGTGGATTGTAGTTTTTGGAAGTAATACAAAGCAAAATGACAATCGATACATATTCCACCAAAATAAAGAAGTGAAGTAATTAGTTATTAATTCTCGGACACACTGATCTAATTCTGTGTCAAGTGGTATTTGAGGGAGCTGGGACTTATCTCTGAAATCGTGTAATGCATCGAAATTGATCCTGGACAGTGTACTGATCTCCCAATCTTCATTTCTCATACTGAACAGTGATGCTATCACTGGAGTCAAAAATCTAAAATTGTGTATCAGATGCATACATTGGGAAATGGTGCCATTTTAGTTATACTCTAGTATGCTGACGTCTAATCATCTGATTTTTTTTACTCATATAAGATGCAGTGAGGGAGGTATAACTAAAAAATGTATACACATGTGTGGATGTGTATACATCTAGAAAGTTTAAATGAGCATGTGTATAAGTATAGACAGTGTAACTGAAGATGTGTATACATGTAGACAGTGAAACTGAGGATGCATATACTTGTCGACCATGTATCTGAGGATGTGTATACATGTAGATGGTGTAACTGAGGGTGTGTATACATCCAGACAGCATAACTGAAGATACGTGTACATGTAGACAGTGTAACTGAGGATGTGTATACATGTAGACAGTGTAACAGAGGATGTGTATACATCTAGACAGCGTAACTGAGGGTACATGTATATGTAGACAGTGTAACAGAGGATCTGTATACATGTAGACAGTGTAACTGAGGATGTGCATATATGTAGACAGTGTAACTGAGGATGTGTATACATCTAGACAGTGTAACTGAGGATGTGTATACATGTAGACAGTGTAACTGAGGATGTGTATACATCTAGACAGTGTGACTGAGCATGTGTATACATGTAGCCAGTGTAACTGAGGGTGCATATACATGTAGATCATGTAACTGAGAATGTGTATATGCATAGACAGTGTAACTGCAGATACATGTACACGTAACTGAGGATGTGTAAACATCTAGACAGTGTAACTGAGGATACATGTAAATGTAGACAGTGTAACTGAAGATTTGTATACATGCAGACAGTGTAACTGAGGATGTATAAACATGTAGAAAGTGTATCTGAGGATGTGTATACATGTAGGCAGTGTAACTGATAATGTGTATACATCTAGACAGTGTAATTGGGAATACGTGTACATGTAGACAGTGTAACTGAGGGTGTGTATACACATAGACACTGTAATTGAAGATACGTGTACATGTAGACAGTGTAACTGAGGATGTGTATACATGTAGACAGTGTAACTGAGGATACATGTACATGTATACAGTGTAACTGAGGATGTGTATACTTGTAAACAGTGTAACTAAGAATGTGTATACGTATAGGCAGTATAACTGAGGATGTGAATACATCTAGACAGCATAACGGAGGATACAGGTACATGTAGATAGTGTGACTGAGGATCTGTATACATGTAGACAGTGTAACTGAGGATGTGTATACATCTAGACAGCATAACTGAGGATACATGTACATGTATACAGTGTAACTGAGGATGTGTATACATGTAGACAGTGTAACTGAGGATGTGTATACATGTAGATAGCGTAACTGTGGATGTGTATACATGTAGACAGCCTAACTGAGGATACATGTACATGTAGACAGTGTAACTGAGAATATGTGTACATGTAGACAGTGTAACTGAGGATGTGTATACATGTAGACAGTGTAACTGAGGATATGTATACATGTAGGTAGTGAAACTGAGGATGTGTATACATGTAGACAATGCAACTGAGGATACATGCACATGTAGGAAGTGTAACTGAGGATATGTATACATGTAGACAGTGTAACTGAGGGTACATGTACATGTAGACAGTATAACTGAGGATGTGTATACATCTAGATAGCGTAACTGAGGATACATGTACATGTAGACAGTGTAACTGAGGATGTGTATACATGTAGACAGTGTAACTGAGGATGTGTATACATCTAGACAGCGTAACTGAGGATACATGTACATGTATACAGTGTAACTGGGGATGTGTATACATGTAGACAGTGTAACTGAGGATGTGTGTACATGTAGATAGCGTAACTGAGGATGTGTATACATGTAGACAGCCTAACTGAGGATACATGTACATGTAGACAGTGTAACTGAGGATACATGTACATGTAGACAGTGTAACCGAGGATGCGTATACATCTAGAGAGTGTACCTGAGGATGTGTATATCTGTAGAAAGTGTAACTGAGGATACATGTACATGTAGACAGTATATCTGAGGATGTGTATACATGTAGACAGCGTAAATGAGGATGTGTATACATCTAGACAGCATACGTGTGGGTACATGTACATATAGACAGTGTAACTGAAAATTCATGTACATGTAGACAGTGTAACTGAGGATGTGTATACATGTAGACAGTATAACTGAGGATGTGTATACATGCAGACAGTTTAACTGAGGATGTGTATACATGTAGACAGTGCAACTGAGGATACATGTACATGTAGGAAGTGTAACTGAGGATATGTATACATGTAGACAGTGTAACTGAGGGTACATGTACATGTAGACAGTATAACTGAGGATGTGTATACATGTAGATAGTGTAACTGAGGATGTGTGTACATGTGGACAGTGTAACATATGATGTGTATACATATAGACAGTGTAACTGAGGATACATGTACATGTAGACAGTCTAACTGAGGATGTGTATACATCTAAACAGTGTAACTGAGGATGTGTATACATCTAGACAGTGTAAATGAGGATGTGTATACATGTAGACAGCGTAACTGAGGATGTACATACATGTAGACAGTGTAACTGAGGATGCGTATACATCTAGACAGTGTAACTGAGGATGTGTATACATGTAGACAGTGTAACTGTGTATGCGTATACATATAGACAGTGTAACTGAGGATGTGTATACATCTAAACAGTGTAACTGAGGATGTGCATACATGTAGACAGTGAAACTGAGGATGCATATACATGTAGACAGTGTAACTGAGGATGTGTGTCTATCTAGACAGTGTAACTGAGGATGTGTATACATTTAGGCAGTCTAACTGAGGATGTGTATACATGTAGACAGTGTAGCTGAGGATGTGTATACATCTAGACAGAGTAACTGAGGGTGTGTATACATCTAGACAGCGTATCTCAGGATACATGTACATTTAGACACAGTAACTAAGGATCTGTATACATGTAGACAGTGTAACTGAGGATGTGTAAATATGTAGACAGTGTATCTGAGGATGTGTATACATGTAGACAGTGTTACTGTGGGTGTGTTTACATGTAGACAGTGTAACTGAGGATGCGTATACATCTAGACAGTGTAACTGAGAATGTATATGCTTGTCAGCCATGTATCTGAGGATATGTATACATGTGGAAAATGTAACTTAGGATGTGTGTACATCTAGGCAGTGTAACTGAGGATACATGTACATGTAGGCGGTGTATCTGAGCATGTGTATACATGTAGACAGTGTAACTGAGGATGTGTATACATCTAGACAGTGTAACTGAGGGTGCATATACTTGTCGACCATGTAACTGAGGATTTGTATACATGTTGACAGTGTAACTGATGCTGTGTGTACATCTAGACAGTGTAACTAAGGATGTATTTACATCTAGACAGCATAATTGAGAATACATGTACATGTAGATGGTGTAAATGAGGATGTGTAAACATCTAGACAGCATAACTGGGAATACATGTACATGTAGACAGTGTAACTGAGGATCTGTTTACATGTACACATTGTAACTGAGAGTACATGTACATTTAGACACCGTAACTGAGGATGTGTGTACATCTAGACAGTGTAACTGAGGATGTGTGCACATGTAGAAAGTGTAACTGAGGATGTGTATACATGTAGACAGCGTAACTGAGAATGTGTGTACATCTAGACAGTGTAACCGAGAATGCATATACTTGTCAGCCATGTATCTGGGGATGTATATACATGTGGACAATGTAACTGAGGATGTGTATACATTTAGACAGCGTAACTGAGAATACATGTACATGTAGATGGTGTATCTAAGGATGTGTATACATCTAGACAGTGTGAGGATACATGTACATGTAGACAGTGTAACTGAAGATGTATATACATCTAGACAGTGTAACTGAGGATGTCTATACATGTAGACAGTGTAACTGAGGATATGTATACATGTAGACAGTGTAACCGAGGATGGGTATACATGTAGACAGTGTAACTGAGGATGTGCATAAATGTAGACACTGTAACTGAGGATGTGCATATATCTAGACAGTGTAACTGAGAATGTGTATACATGTAGACAGTGTAACTGAGGATGTGTACACATCTAGGCAGTGTAATGGAGGATACATGTACATGTAGACAGTGAAACTGAGGATGTGTATACATGTAATCAGTGTAACTAAGTATACATGTACATGTAGACAGTGTAACTGAGGATGTGTATACATCTAGATAGTGTAACTGAGGATGTGTATACATGTAGACAGCGTAACTGTGGATGTGTATACATGTAGACAGTGTAACTGGGATGCATATACTTGGCGACCATGTATCTGAGGATGTGTATACATGTAGATGGTGTAACTGAGGATGTGTATGTATCTAGACAGCTTAACTGAGGATACATGTACATGTAGACAGTGTTACTGAGGATGTCTATACATGTAGACAGTGTAACTAAGGATGCATATACTTGTCGACCAAGTATCTGAGGATTTGTATACTTGTAGGCTGTGTAACTGAGGATGTGTATACATCTAGGCAGTGTAACTGAGGATGCATGCACATATAGATGGTGTAACTGAGGATGTGTATACATCTAGACAGTGTAACTGAGGATGTGCATACATGTAGACAATGTAACTGAGGATGTGTATACATGTAGACAGTATAACTGAGGATGTGTATATGTGCAGACAGTGTAACTGAGGGTGCATATACTTGTCGACCATGTTACTGAGGATGTGTACACATCTAGAAAGTTTAACTGAGGATGTGTATATGTGTAGACAGTATAACACCCCTTTATTCCTTTTAGAAAAAGCTACATCTATTGTGTAACACATAGAAGCTTTTCCCATCAGAATGTGGTAAGCTACAATACAACTTGTGTGGCTGAGTTAAGCTACAATACAACTTGTGTGGCTGAAGTAAGCTGCAATACAACTTGTGTGGCTGAGGTAAGCTACAATACAACTTGTGTGGGTGAGATAAGCTACAATACAACTTGTGTGGCTGAGGTATGCTACAATACAACTTGTGTGGCTGAGGTGAGCTACAATACAACTTGTGTGGCTGATTTGCTTGAATATCAGATAGATGGACATTGCTTTGGGTGGATTCCAAAGCACTAAGGTGTCTGCAAATGGATAATTAATGTGATTCAGTATTTCTTTTTACTTTGTTGCATGGAATG
Source organism: Protopterus annectens (assembly GCF_019279795.1). Taxonomy (NCBI): domain Eukaryota; kingdom Metazoa; phylum Chordata; order Ceratodontiformes; family Protopteridae; genus Protopterus; species Protopterus annectens. The sequence continues at coordinate 1,209,111,901 of NC_056737.1, forward strand.
TGGCTAGGCATGCATCTTAAATGTGTGTCTGTGTACTTAAGTGCACAAACATGTATTTGAGATATATAAATAAGCACTTTAGCCATATGCTGTGAAATGAGGTACAAAGAAACCTCAGATCACATTAATCAGTGCATTACAGAAGGGTTATTATTTCTGCATATTCTCTTACATGCCCATGCACATAACAACAGTCATCATTATATAGCAGTCATGCAGACCTGATTGTGAGTTATATTTGAATATCCTGACACTTGGTAAGGTTTGAACATGAAGGAGAAGGCTGTGTGGCCAAATCTATACAACAAGCCCTGTTATAGATTATCACTATTCAACAATTATTTACCTTCAACCCTGGAATTCATTAATGCCTACACTAAGTGTGCACCATGCCAAGTGAACAGATACTGGATGCATAACTCATACTTTATACCTCTTAATGTTAGTTTTCCTACTGATTTTCTTGCAGCCTTAAATACTGAGGGGGATTCATAAAAGCCATTGCAAAGTATACACTACATGTAGACTTAATATCTTTCTGAATGACTACAAAGCACAAAATATGTGATAGGGATGTTCTTGAATACAGATCGTGTACACAATGTACACTACGTGTAGGTATTAATGAATCAGTTTAAATCTTCATTTCCTTTGACCTTCTCGTACTTACGTATTATCGCAACCACATTCGGAACAGGGCAAATGGCTCATTTCCAAGCCGTTTAGTTTTCTCTCTCTCTAATGATGTGTTGAAACCACATTTTATTTGAAGGATGCTTCATGCTTCCTTTAGTTTTGCTGTCTTCATAGTGTTTATGCAAGTACCCACATTACTAAACTGAAATTAGACCAAAATTTATGTTTCAGTTTCTACTCATTAATGTACAGGTACAAATGCTGCTTGCGCAGCCACAATAAACACTATGAAGACAGCAAAACTGAAAGAAGCATGAAGCATCCTTCAAATAAAACATTGCTTCAAAAGTAAAACATCATTAGAGAGAGACAAAACTAAACGGGATGGTTTTACATCAGCCAAGGATCGGGGCTGTCTGATATCGTTCTTAACATCACAGGGTGAAGCACAGACCAGTATCACTGCAATGACTTCGATGGCAGAAACATTATCTGACAGGCCTGAAATGTCACTGTCATACCTTTCAACTGTCTAGATTTTTGCAAAATGTCCAGATTTATGCCTCGTATTTTTGGTCCGTTCCTCTTAAAAGTTGTGTTTTTCTGGCAAACCACTGTGGAATGCTGTCGCTAAATAATGCGTTTCAGATTTTATTTCCTCCAGAAAATGGATGATAACACAAGTCCTGTTATTCCAGCATCCTTCTAAGAGCAATATTTAAAACCTGTCCCTATTTTGGTCTCTTTGTTCACTACATATCTTGGCATGGGTATGGCTTTGAAATGAGCCGTTTGCCCTGTTCAGAATGTGGTTGCAAAAATACGTAAGTACTGACTTTCTTCTTAGGTTTTGCATGGTTATATTATTTTTCTCTGAAAAGTAACATCTTGTTGGCTATCAATTTGTGTATAACACTTGAGTGAACTAGTTCACTTGTTTAATTAATTTTGGGTCAAAAGTAAGCAGTTCCTTTCAGATAATTGCAGACTTGGAAGACAAAGGACATTGAAGTTGTTAGACTCTATTCCTAGAGATGTTTGGCATGATCTGTGTAGGTATGCAGTGGGGAGTGTAACTCAGTTGTGAGGTATGTATGAAAGTTTTTTTTGGGTTTGAACATGAGGTCTGTTTGTGAAAACAATGAAAATTTAATCTTTGTATCCTCACTTTTATTGTGAAGTAAGCTCATTTGGTAGGGCATTATTCAGTCAGGAGTGAGTATTAGATTTTTGACTCCAGAGAGAGAACAAGAAGGTTTATTGTTAGTTTTTAAGTACTGTATTGTGTAACGTAAAGGATTACTTGCCATTCTTTGACTTTTATAATATTGTGTGTGATATCTCTGGTAATGCTGTATGATTTCTCCTTCTGTGAGGATATTTTATGCAGAAAATAACTGTGTAGTACATACATCACGTAGAAAAGAAATACAAGTTATAAATCAAGGATATTTACATTTCTTTTCAAAGACGCACTAGTTTTTAAAATGTAGTAGCATCTCCTCCGTGAGTAATTCAGAATGAGGTTGTTTTATTTTTTCACTATTGTGTAACTATGAACATCTGAACATTTAGCTGTGCCATCAAGCAAAGAGACAACAAATTAAATTAGGGGTTAATCTAAGTATGAAGCTGAGAATCATGGAGAAGTTTCTTCTCAACCGCACAGGATTCGCACAGGTTGTCAATGATGTGTGGCACTGAACAGAACAATTATAAATTCAAATGGAAGTGTGCCATTCCTTTCAGCATTGCTTAGGGGGAAACAGGTCAGTGCATTGGCCATAAGATCACATACATTTAGGCAGTGACACAGTTGCTCAGCGGAGTAGAGCAAGGGGGTTGTAACTGTCATATAAGAAATCACAAAACCCTATTATATGATAATCCTAATAAAATCTGTAAGCATTTACAGCTGCTATAATCCCAAAAAAATGGAAAAAAACTGCCCAATCAAATCTCTGAACCACATCAGTATAAGGCACTCACACAAAAGGGAACAACTGATAAAACTGAATTCACGACATATCTTTATTTACACTTTTCAAATGCTAACAGACTTCTTATGGTAAGTAAGACAACCCAGCAGCATGTGGTAGCACATAATAGAGTACAAGCTTGCTTGATGGCATGTCCAGCAGCAAAGGAGCCCGAATTAGAGATACACTCATAAACACACACACGCACACACGCACGCACACACGCACGCACACACACACACACACACACACACACACACACACACACACACACACACACACACACACACACACACACACACACACACACGCACACACACACACACACACACACACACGCACACACACACACACAATCACTAGCATGTGTATACACACAGACACATACACACACACATATGCACTTGCATGCATGCATACACACACACACACACACACACACACACACACACACACACACACAATCACTAGCATGCGTATACACACAGACACATACACACACATATGCACTTGCATGCATACATACACACACACACACACACACACACACACACACACACACACACACACACACACACACACACACACACACACACACAAATGTACAGACAGACACCTGCATATGCACATACCATATAGACACACGACAGTAACACACACACACACACATATATGCACTCACATGCATATATACACACACACACACACACACACACACACACACACACACACACACACACACACACACACACACACATACATACACACACATTCACATATGTACAGACAGCCAGACACCTGCATATACACATACCATACACACACACACACACACACACACACACACACACACACACACACACACACACACACACACACACACACACACACAGACACACACACACACACACACACACACACACACACACACACACACACACACACACACACACACACACACACACACACACACACACACACACACACACACACACACACACACACACACACACACACACACACACACACACACACACACACACACACACACACACACACACACACACACACACACACACACACACACACACACACACACCTATACCATAATGGCATCTACAGTGGGATACTGGGACCAGATATGGGGGCAGGCCTATTTTGCAAATAAAATGAAGTGGAAAAGGAATATATAAGAAACTATGAAAGGAGAATGGCAGTAAGAAGATGGACAGACGTGAGGACAATTTATAGGCGAGTGCAGGATGTGGGAAGGCAAGGCAACCTTTATGTCAGGGGTAGAGTTCTGTTTTATTTATGTAATGATAGGTAATGTTGGGAAAGGGGTGACGTGCACTTCATGCATGCGTTGGGGACCATATGCATGCTTGGCCTTTTTACATTTCAGCACAATTAGGTGTCTGAGAGACACTCAAAGCTTACGGGCTCATTTGTCTATATAGTATGCATCTAGGTACAGAACTGCAGAGTTTGAAAACATGGCGCCATTTTGAAAACTATACAGTACTCAGTTTCACAACTATTATACTTGTTAAGAGAGGTCTCTGGACTGCAGCCTGAGCTGCATTTGTGTGGTAAAATGTATTTATTACAGCTATGTAATGGTATACTCCTTAGCTGCAGATGCATACCATTATATCTATTTAATGATGCAGGAGCATACCATTATAGCTGTTTAATGATGCAGGAGTATACCATTATAGCTACTTAATGATGCAGGAGCATACCGTTATAGCTATTCAATTATGCAGGAGCATACCGTTATAGCTATTTAATGATGCAGGAGCATACCGTTATAGCTATTTAATGATGCAGGAGCATACATTTATAGCTGTTTAATGATGCATGAGCATACCATTATAGCTACTTAATGATGCAGGAGCATATCATTATAGGTATTGAATGATGCAGGAGCATACCTTTATAGCTACTTAATGATGCAGGAGCATATCATTATAGGTATTGAATGATGCAGGAGCATACCTTTATAGCTATTTAATGATGCAGGAGCATACCGTTATAGCTATTTAATGATGCAGGAGCATACCGTTATAGCTGTTTAATGATGCATGAGCATACCATTATAGCTACTTAATGATGCAGGAGCATATCATTATAGGTATTGAATGATGCAGGAGCATACCTTTATAGCTACTTAATGATGCAGGAGCATATCATTATAGGTATTGAATGATGCAGGAGCATACCTTTATAGCTATTTAATGATGCAGGAGCATACCGTTATAGCTATTTAATGATGCAGGAGCATACCATTATAGCTGTTTAATGATGCATGAGCATACCATTATAGCTACTTAATGATGCAGGAGCATACCGTTATAGCTATTTAATGATGCAGGAGCATACCATTATAGCTGTTTAATGATGCAGGAGCATACCATTATAGCTACTTAATGATGCAGGAGCATATCATTATAGGTATTGAATGATGCAGGAGCATATCATTATAGGTATTGAATGATGCAGGAGCATATCATTATAGGTATTGAATGATGCAGGAGCATACCTTTATAGCTACTTAATGATGCAGGAGCATACCGTTATAGCTATTTAATGATGCAGGAGCATACCGTTATAACTATTTAATGATGCAGGAGCATACCATTATAGCTGTTTAATGATGCATGAGCATACCTTTATAGCTATTTAATGATGATGCAGGAGCATACCATTATATCTATTTAATGATGCAGGAACATACCATTATAGCTATTTAATGATGCAGGAGCATACCATTATAGCTGTTTAATGATGCAGGAGCATACCATTATAGCTGTTTAATGATGCAGGAGCATACCATTATAGCTACTTAATGATGCAGGAGCATATCATTATAGGTATTGAATGATGCAGGAGCATACCTTTATAGCTATTTAATGATGATGCAGGAGCATACCCTTATAGCTATTCAATGATGCAGGAGCATACCATTATATCTATTTAATGATGCAGGAACATACCATTATAGCTATTTAATGATGCAGGAGCATACCATTATAGCTGTTTAATGATGCAGGAGCATACCATTATAGCTATTTAAGGATGCAGGAGCATAACCCCAAAAGTTCCTCACCAAAAGGATAAAGGGACTCCAAAATCTGTCATATGCTGCCAGATTGAAGAAACTCCAGCTCTATTCAGTCGCATACCGTCTGCTCAGAGGTGACATGTGCCTGACATACAAGGCCATGTCCAACCCGGAATTAATGGACATGCTCCACCTCAAAAAATCCAAATCCACCAAAACCACTAGAGCAAGCAACTTAAACCTTAGCACGGATATAAATAGGACGTGCTGGAGGGATAGATTTATCACTCAGAGACTCCCTATGCTGTGGAATAAAATCCCGGTCCATGTGAGGCAGAGCACCTCGCTGACACTGTTCAAGAGAAATCTAGACCTGTGGATGGGAGATCGTAGGTTTACCCCGGGAATCATCTCTGTGTCACTGCTGGACAGAGGCACAACAAACTAATGAGCACAGTATTTTTTCATATAAGGGGTGGCGTAAGCCACAAAAATTTGGGCTAGGCTTATAAATGCCTTAGGGCAGATAGCCTAGTATAAACCTATGAACCTATGAACCTATGAACATTATAGCTATTTAATGATGCAGGAGTATACCATTATAACTATTTAATGATGCAGGAGTATACCATTATAACTATTTAATGATGCAGGAGTATACCATTATAACTATTTAATGATGCAGGAGTATACCATTATAACTACTTAATGATGCAGGAGCATACCATTATAGCTATTTAATGATGATGCAGGAGCATATCATTATAGGTATTTAATGATGTAAGTGTATACCATTATAGCTATTTAATGATGATGCAGGAGCATATCATTATAGGTATTTAATGATGTAAGTGTATACCATTATAGCTATTTAATGATGATGCAGGAGCATATCATTATAGGTATTTAATGATGTAAGTGTATACCATTATAGCTATTTAATGATGATGCAGGAGCATATCATTATAGGTATTTAATGATGTAAGTGTATACCATTATAGCTATTTAATGATGATGCAGGAGCATATCATTATAGGTATTTAATGATGTAAGTGTATACCATTATAGCTATTTAATGATGATGCAGGAGCATATCATTATAGCTATTTAATGATGATGCTGGAGCATATCATTATAGGTATTTAATGATGTAGGTGTATACCATTATAGCTATTTAATGATGATGCAGGAACATACTATTATAGGTATTTAATGATGCATGAGTATACCATTATAGTTATTTAATGATGCAGGAGTATACCATTGTAGCTATTTAATGAAATCCTCCTACAACTAAGGCTGACAGAATATTAGTCATACTTCTGGTTTCACTATGTGCAAGCATAGGTAACAATAACAAATGTGTATACGTTAACATCTCAGGTTGCAAACTTTTCTGATCTATGTTTCTTATTATGTATTTACATTTGAAGATGCATGCCTCCTTCACTTGTTTATCCTTTGCCTACCTTCTGTTTTTATAGGTAACAAGTGATGTCAACCCATCATGTGATTTTTATTGCTTCACCTAAACATGCTTGTGGCACCTACCAGAGGTTGTGGGTTCTATAGAAAGTGTATGTGAGGTTATGCAAGTTGAATATAGCACCAGTATTTATACGCATATAGGTCCCTCCCTGTATAGTAGTGTATAGTTATTTTTCTTTTGTTTCATCTTAACTGTTATCTCCAGTATAAAGTGAATAGATTATGTTCACATTTTTTCACAGGTGTGATCACATCCACAGGACATGGTGGTAGATGATGCTGGGTAATCTTAGCCCTGCTGAAAATGGAAAGAACGCTGCAGGCTCACAGGACCAGTAGGTAGGGGATGGAGGGGATGACCAGCCTCTATTGAAGCAGGTATGGCAGGCACTGCTCCATGATGTCAGATCTTCAACTGGGCATAATCGCATGCTGCAGCAGTGTTAAAGGCATGCAATAGATATGATTGGTCATGACAATGGGAAGGCATGAAATAAAGTGGCCAAGCAGATGGCCTCATGGGTTAGCAATTGAGAGTGATGGTGTTCTACAATGGGGTCCTAACCTGGATGGGTTCTGCTTATAAGGTGTCATACCAATGAGTGGTGAGTTTTACTTTCACTCATGATGAGGGGTGGTAGTGTATCTGACACTTCCTTATACTGGTGCTGATTTACACTCCCTAGAACTGTCAGTTTATGTGGCCACCCTACAGTATATACCCTACCTCTGACAAAGACATGCTGCCAGCATGGGCACTGGTGACAGAATATGAAGTTATCTACATTGAGGTAACATTAGAAGCATTGTGCACTACCATGGAGGTGAGATTAGAAGCATTTTATACCACAAGGGAAGTGACATTAGAAGCTTTGTGTTCCACCAAGGAGGTGCCATTAGAAACATTGTGTGTCACCATGGATATGACATTAGAAGCATTGTATACCACCTTGGAGATAACATTAGAAGTAGTATGTGTCACAAAGGAGGTGACATTAGGAACATTTTGTACTGCCATGGAGGTGACATTGGAAGCATTGTGAACCACCATGGACGTAACATTAGAAGCATTATGTGCCACCAAAGAGGTGACATTAGAATCATTGTGCACCTCCGTGGAGGTGACCTTAAAAGCATTGTGTACCAATATGGAGGTGACATTGGAAGCATCGTGAACCTCCAGAGAGGTAACATTTGAAGCATTGTGTACTGCCCTGGAGGTATGCTGGAGGGATAGATTCCCATCCCAGAGACTTCCCATACTCTGGAACAGTCTACCCATCTATGTCAAGCAAAGTTCTTCATTAGCACTCTTCAAGAAAAATCTTGATGAGTGGATGGGAAATAGGAAATACACCCTGGGGATCACTTCTGTGTCTTTGCTCAACAGTGGCACAGGAAAATAACTTTCTTGGGTGGCGTAAGCCAGGGAACCTTGTTGGCTAGACTTACATAGGCCCTCAGGCTGATAGCCTAGTACCTACCTATGAGCCTATAACATTAAAAGCATTATGTGCTACCAAGGAGGTGACATTAAAATCATTGTGCACCTTCATGGAGTTGACATTAGAAGCATTGTGTAATAACAGGGAGGTAACATTAGAAGCATTGTGTAATAACAGGGAGGTAACATTAGAAGCATTGTGTAATAACAGGGAGGTAACATTAGAAGCATTGTGTAATAACAGGGAGGTAACATTAGAATCATTGTGTAATAACAGGGAGGTAACATTAGAAGCATTGTGTAATAACAGGAGGTAACATTAGAAGCATTGTGTAATAACAGGAGGTAACATTAGAAGCATTGTGTAATAACAGGGAGGTAACATTAGAAGCATTGTGTAATAACAGGGAGGTAACATTAGAAGCATTGTGTAATAACAGGGAGGTAACATTAGAAGCATTGTGTAATAACAGGGAGGTAACATTAGAAACATTGTGTAATAACAGGGAGGTAACATTAGAAGCACTGTGTAATAACAGGGAGGTAACATTAGAAGCACTGTGTAATAACAGGGAGGTAACATTAGAAGCATTGTGTAATAACAGGGAGGTAACATTAGAAGCACTGTGTAATAACAGGGAGGTAACATTAGAAGCATTGTGTAATAACAGGGAGGTAACATTAGAAGCATTGTGTAATAACAGGGAGGTAACATTAGAAGCATTGTGTAATAACAGGGAGGTAACATTAGAAGCATTGTGTAATAACAGGGAGGTAACATTAGAAGCATTGTGTAATAACAGGGAGGTGACATTAGAAGCATTGTGTAATAACAGGGAGGTGACATTAGAAGCATTATGTAATAACAGGGAGGTAACATTAGAAGCACTGTGTAATAACAGGGAGGTAACATTAGAAACATTGTGTAATAACAGGGAGGTAACATTAGAAGCATTGTGTAATAACAGGGAGGTAACATTAGAAGCACTGTGTAATAACAGGGAGGTAACATTAGAAGCATTGTGTAATAACAGGGAGGTAACATTAGAAGCACTGTGTAATAACAGGGAGGTAACATTAGAAGCATTGTGTAATAACAGGGAGGTAACATTAGAAGCATTGTGTAATAACAGGGAGGTAACATTAGAAGCATTGTGTAATAACAGGGAGGTGACATTAGAAGCATTATGTAATAACAGGGAGGTAACATTAGAAGCACTGTGTAATAACAGGGAGGTAACATTAGAAGCATTGTGTAATAACAGGGAGGTAACATTAGAAGCATTGTGTAATAACAGGGAGGTAACATTAGAAGCATTGTGTAATAACAAGGAGGTAACATTAGAAGCATTGTGTAATAACAGGGCGGTAACATTAGAAGCATTATGTGCCACCAAAGAGGTGATATTAGAAGCATTCTGTACCGTCAATGAGGTGACATTAGAAGCACTGTGTATCATCATGGGGGTGACTGATATTGAAGCATTATGTGCCACCAAGGCGGTGGCATTAGAATTATTGTGCACCTCCAAGAAGGTAACATTACAAACACTGTGCACTTCCATGGAGGTGACATTAGAAGCAATATGCACCGCCATGGAGGTGACATTAGAAGCACTGTGTACTGACACAAAGGTTAACATTAGAAGTATTGTATACCTCCATGGAGGTGACATTATAGGTTTATGAGTTCATAGGTGATTTCTACAAAATCCATAAATCTGTACTATATCCCCAGCAACACCCCCTCCTAGACAGTGACATTCATCCAAACCCTGGCCCCAATACTGACTTTACCTATAACCTTAACAATTTAACATCGCCTGTGATTTCTACATTAACTAAACCACCTAACTCACTCCTGATAGCTCACCTTAACATTAGAAGTATCAACAATAAAATTTCCCACCTGCATGCACTCCTTGATGTGCACTCATTTGATATTCTATGTCTTATAGAGACTTGGCTAAAACCATCTACTCTAGACCTGGAAATTAGCCCTCCTGGCTATAGCACCCTTAGATGTTACCGTAAAACCAAAAAAGGTGGAGGTATAGCCATTCTCTATAAATCTAATCTCCAAATTTCCCCCTTTAATGTGCTTCCATTGTTAGACACCAAATCTGAAATCCTGACTATCAAACTCCAAATCAATAACTCCAAATCTATCTATCTAATGTGCATGTATCTCCCCCCTGGTAACAATACCAATACTCTTGAAAACTTACTTAGTTACCTCTCTACCCAATTACCGCAGGAGACCATTGTACTGGGTGACTTTAACATTGACTGGTCCACCTGCAGTTCCCCTAAACCTACTAATCACATAAATCTCTTTGGATTCTCACAATTAATAACCACACCTACTAGAATCCACAAACCTAGCAGTAAGGAAACTACTCTTGACTGGATCCTTATTAACAGCCACCCTGAAACTTATACTCCAGGAACCCTTCCCAATGATATCAACAACCATATGCTTACCTACATTATTAGACAAAAAGTCCATATCCCAAATAACCTTAATCTCAAAACCTCCTGCTAAAAAAAAATCTTTAATCCAGACAGCTTCCTAAATGAACTGCAAGCATGTGACTGGTCACCACTGACCCATCTTGAACTTGATGAGGCTGTGACCTACTTTAACACTAACTTTCTTCAAATCCTAGATTACCATGCACCTTATCACTCCACTAGAATAAGAACCAAATCTGCCCCGTGGCTCTCAAAACAAACTAGGCAAAAGATGCTCCTCAGAAATAAAATCTGGGTAAATGGAGAGCTACCAAATGTCCATCAGATCACCTCCACTTTAAACAGCTAAGAATTGCCACCAAGAACGATATTCTTAGGGACAAAAAAGACTTCTACCTTCATCTCCAACAAACTAGCCAACAAACTCCACAAAAATTTTGGTCAGGGATAAACAAACTTCTTCAGCCAGGACACTCTACTACTCCAGCCCCAGCAGGTTTCAATCATAATAACTCCAACCAGATCCCTGAAGCCTTTAATAACTACTTTACAGAAGCCATTCAAACCCTAGCCAATTCTTTACCACCTTTTACTGCTTCCCCACTAAATACCTCCAAGACTTCATCTCCTACCTTTCAAATAAAACATGTACCTACATCTCTCATCTGTAAACTACTTCAAAAACTGAAACCTTGCACCCCTTCTGCTGACCGTCTCCCATCTGAATACCTACAAATTGCTGCAAAAGCCATAAACTATCCCATCTCTATCCTTATTAACAGAACTATCTCAGAAGGCAAAATCCCTACCATATAGAAAGTATCCCACATCATCCCTCTACATAAAGGTGGATCTTCTATTGAGCTTTCTAACTTTCGACCTATTGCCTTACTCTCCCCATTAGCTAAGATAATGGAAAAATGTATTCACAAACAATTACTAAACCACCTACTACAATATAACCTCCTAGCAAACTGCCAACATGGCTTCAGACCATTCCATAGCACAACTGCCCTACTATCCTTCACCTACTCTATAAATAAAAATCGTAACAATAACTCTTTTTCCTCTGCACTATTTATTGACCTGTCAAAAGCCTTTGACATGGTTAACCATAACTTTCTTCTAGACAAACTAAAGGCCCTTTCTCTCGATTCCCAAGCATTACAATGGTGTAGGCCGTATCAGGAAAATAGACAGCAAGCAGTACTTTGGGATAACAATCTGTCTACATCACTTCCAGTAAATATTGGGGTACCCCAAGGCTCTATCTTAGGTCCCCTTCTTTTTTCTTTATTTATTAATGATCTACACATGAACATACCTCAAGCCACCTGCATTCAATATGCAGATGATTCCACCTTAATCTGTACAGCTAAGAAAATAGCCTCTCCCCAGTCCCTCTCCCAAACTGTTTTTCATAATGTTGAAAACTGGTTCATGCAACACTACCTCCTCCTAAACCCCAAAAAACAAAACTACTGCTATTTACTCCAACTCTTAAATCACCTAATCCATTCTTCTCTATAACCTCTAACAATGCTACCAACATAACCCCAGATACTACAACCCGCCTACTAGGTGTAACAATTGATAATCGTCTCAACTACGATGACCACATCAACTCCACCATAAAATCAGTTAACAAAAAACTTGGTACCCTCTATAGAATTAAACCCTTCCTTACCCCTTCTGCCAGGAAAACTATTGCCCAGACCCACCTCATTTCTACCCTTTTCTATGCCTCTGCTATATATACTAACCTATCTAAAAACAACCTCTCCAAAATTTCCACCTGTTATAATAGCATAGCTAGATTCATTACATGCTCCCCCTTTAAAACTCACAACTGCCTCAACCTCAAACAACTTGAATGGCTAGAACTGCAGAACGTTATACTCTGTCAACAATTACTTATCACTCAAAAGATCCTATACCACCCCAACAACATCCATATCCTCACTGATCTGATTACACCATATAAAAATCTAGCTACACTACGCTCTGCTAATAAGCTCCTAGTTTCCTCAATTAAATCCAACAACAAAGCTATTGACTCGCTTTTCTCAAACACAGCAGGTAAAAACTGGAATCATCTTCCTTCCGATTTATCAACCCTTGCTTCTACTTCTCTATTTAAAAAACATCTGAAGGAACATCTTAAAACTCATTAGCTTTGTCCATGTGCTAACCCAGACTAATATCTTCTTCCCCTTCCTGCTCTTACCCATTTCTCTACTCCTCTAACCTATGCCTCCAAATCTAGTCACTACTCTTTTATTCATAGTAAGCGGATAAATTATAAGGGCTTTTCTCTCTTAATTGGGTCTTGCTCATACCTACTATTGTGTTTAGTATAATTTTTTAGTATAATTTTTAAAGTTTATAATTTTATTATTATAATTTTTCTTTTGACCAATGCTGCCTCTGTATTGTGATTTTACATGTCGTTTTATATATTGTTAACTTTATCACTTTTCATGTTTGAAGCTTTTCTCCCCAGGCCTCTACTGAAAATGGACATATATCCAGTTAGACTAGCCTGGTCAGCAAATGTAAAATAAAAATAATAAATAAATAGGTGTGTACTAGGCGCCTTTACAAACCTAGCCATAGGATTATCCTGGCATTGTGCCACTCAACCTTAGTTCCCAGTGCCTCTGTCGGGTAGAGTCACTGAAGTTATCCCTGGGCTGACTTTTCTATTTCCCATCCACTCATCAAGATTTCTCTTGAAGAGGGTCAGCGAGGTGCTCTGCTTGACATGTATGGGAAGTCTATTCCATATCATGGGCAGTTTCTGAGTTATGAACCTGTCCCTCCAGTATGTTCTGTTGATTGTGGTAATCAGGTTGAGGTCTCTAGAGTGTGTGGTGTGGAGGTATTGGGATTTCTTTAGATGTGGCATTTCTAACAGAGCTGGGTCAGACATGACTTTGAAAGTCAAGCAGAGATCGCCTCTAAGTAGGCAATATGTGACAGAGAATAGTTGGAGTTTTTTGAGTCTGTCCATATAGGACAAGTGTTTAAGGCCAAGGATCCTCTTTGTGAGGTACTTTTGTGGCCTCTCCAGTTGTTGCAGGTGTCTAGTGAGGTACATGCCAAATGGGGCATTGTACTTGATGATTGGTCTAATGAGGGAAGAGTTGAGGGAGACAATGACCTCTTTCTTCCTGAAACTGCATTGTTTTCTGTTTCTCATCTGTCCTGAAACTGCTTCCCCCTATTCCTGTGGTGAAGTTTATAAAACTGGTCTAACAGCTTTTGTGTTATCTGATTGCTTCAAGGCTTGCTGATTTAAAAATAGTTTCTGTTTGTAAATTCCTGCATACACTGTTGGAAACTCCTAGTTTTCTGGCTGCAGTGTGATTCTCAAAAAATCCGGAAATATATCACTGATTGATAAGTATATTTCTTGGCATTTTAACCTTTCAGAGTTCTGCATTGCCTTAATTTTGCCTGACTGAATTATTTTATATATTTTCTGGCATTGTTTTCTGTTTCTCATCTCTCCTGAAACTGCATTATTTTCTGTTTCTCATTTGTTGTATGTTATATAAAAAAATTGCATAAAAGAATTGCACTTTATTCATCTGATTTTACTGTATTTGTGTTTCTTCCTACTTTATTACTTTATTTTGCTTTTGCTGCTTGTTCTTAAAAGTATGTAATAGCATTTATTCTGCTGCATTTATTATTGCTTGTTAGTAGCCTGAATAAATTGTAACTGTTATTCTAAGCCTTTGGTTGAAGCACTTGGGCTTCAGACCAGTTGTTTCACATTAAGAACGTTTGTGGTCTGCACTGTTGTGGCAGGACAGGTAGCTTACATCCTTCTAAGTTGGGAGTTGCTGATTGAAGGCTTAGTGTCTGTTATTCTAAAAGTGTATTAGTTTTGGTTTAAGCACTTGGGCTTTGGGCCAGTTATTTTACATTAAAAAGGTGTGGTCTGCACTCTTGTGAGAGGAAAGGGTAGATTCTGCCCTTCTGAGCTGGGAGTTTCTGGTTAAAGGCTTATTGCACCTGATTATTTGAACTGTTTCTTTCTGAAATTGGTACGTCTTGTTTGCTGTAGCATAGACTAAATTCAGACCTGCTGAATCTAGCTTTGTTTGTATAACGTGAGCACTAATCCAGACCATCTTTTTTTTGGTGAAGGTTCCCTGCACCCTAGTGGCAGGAGTGTGCAGTTAGAACTTGTCTGATCAAAGACTGCTGGAACGGGGCTCAGTTTTTAGCTTTTTATTGGTTAATTTGTTTAAATCAGTTTGCTCATTTGCTACTGTAATATTAAAAAAAAAATACACTTTATGCATCGCCGCTTAGCTAGGGTTAAACTATTCCCAGCACCATAAAGTCTGCTTTTCAAATTTTCCCTTAGAGCAAGCCAATTTTTTTAGTTTTAGCACTAAAATCTGTTTCTTTGAGCTCAGCACTTGTTCAGAACTCATTGTAAGCACTAAATAAGCTACAAATTACTACAGCACTCAACTTTATTCACTTGTGGAAAACAGTTTTTAGTACTTAATAAATAAGCACCTATCCAGGTATGTCTAAGGGTCAGCTCCTGGTGTTTTCTCCTGTCTACCTGATGAATCTGGACATCTTGGGGCAACGCAGCAATTGCCTCATGTACACAGACAACCCTCTCCTCCTACCACCCAACACTACAACCTGTGAGAGATGCACTTATATAGCCAAACTGGATGTAAAGCTCTCTTCACCCAAGACTGGACTAGACAGTCAAGAGGAGAAGGTAAACCCTTGCACCACACCACACTCATCACATAGTCCCTCAAAACCTACACCACCAAAACACGCACATAGAAACATGCAACACACACCTACATTCGCAGAGGCTCTCAATAAAAATATGCTCAAGCAACAGAGACCTCCAAAGCAGAAACGCAAGCAACCTCCATCCCCCAACACAACCCAAATGATGCATAGCCCACAAACTCAGTGTGCCACTCAACCACAGCCCATAAGGCATAACAACGTACCCAACACTCTAGTTATAGGTGACTCTATAGTCAGGCATACTGATGTTCTACTCATCAGGATAAACAAGGAGAAAATTACTGTCAGATGCCTGTTCAGTGCCAGGATCCACCCCATAAAGCACACACTCAGATCACTCCACAGCAAGTACAAACATGACTCTGTCATTGTCCATGTCTGTGTGAATGACCTGAGATGTACCTCCCTCCTGGACTACATGAAAAGAGACACGGAGGAGCTCTCCGATCTTGTAGCCCAGGCAGGTATGACCCTAGCCCTGAGTACCATCCTGCCATCACCCAGAATGATACCACAGTACAAGGACAAAATGATTGACTTCAACAATTGGCTAAGCTTCTTGTGTCATTCTAAGGGGATTCAGTATCTGTCTGCCTGGGATGACATGACCGACAGACCACGATGCTTTGCCATAGATGGCCTGCACCTGTCGCCTTTAGGATTCCGGATACTGGCTAAGGTTCTTGTCACCCCTATAGTGCCTTTTTTTAGGCAAGGTTCAAATGACAAATCCACCACCTTAACAGGTGCAAGCAAGCAAAATCTGAGGGTAATGCTACTCAATGCTAGAAGTCTAAACCTCAAAATGCATTCACTCGAGGCACTCCTTAAAATGGAGAACATCGACATCTGTGCAGTGAAAGAGACCTAGTTCAAGGCTCTAGAGAGCACTCCTGCATTATCAGGCTATAATTCATACCACACCTTTTGGCCACCTAACCTGGACCGAAATACTAAAGGCAGAGACATGTCCATATTCATTAATGACTGTTTATAAGCTAGTTGCTCAGCATAATGCATCTGAGATTATCTAAGTGCAACTAACTCTGGACAAGACCGCAGTCCAAACTGTAACTTGCTATAGATCCTCCACCATGGCCCAGGATTTCCCCTCCTCATTTCTTGATACACTGGAAAATATTAGGATACAACCCAACACCCTAATAATGGTCAATTTCAACTACCTCACCATTAACTGGGAAAACTACTCTTGCACCAACTTTTTTGCTCAATGTTTTCTGGAATTCATAAATTCCAATGCCTTGGATCAACTTATCCATACCCCCACCAGGGGCAGCAATATTCTAGACCTGGTCATTAAAAACATCGGCGACCAGTGTTCCACACCAGAGGTCAATTCCTCATTGGCCAGATCCGACCACAAGCTAATCACCCTAGACATCCACATCCCGCCACCACTTTCCATCAGGGAAACCACCATAAAAAAATGTCTCCAAAGCCAACTGCATGCTTCTTAAGACAGAAGTGGCAAACTTCATGACACCCATGCAGAGGGACAATAGAGGTATGACTGCTGAATCCTACACAAATGCACTTTATAAGCACTTACATGAGTGCATAGATCTTGCTATCCCTAACATAACCAAGACGCTATCCTCCAAGAGAAGGAAGCCAATCTGGTGGTCTTCTGCCATAAACAAATTCTACAACAGGAGAAAGAAACTGTTGCAAAAAAGAGTAAAATCCCATGATTGGAGGAACTCCCTGGTCAACCTCAGATCTGCTCTGAGTTACACCACAATGACACTAAATATACAATACCAACTGATATTGCCAACATCCTGGCAGATAGGTTCAGTGCTAACCCCCCCTCTCACCCCCTAAAGGGCCCATCTCTATACCATAAGAATGCAAAGTTCCTGTAATCATAGCTGCACAGGTAAAAAACAAACTCTCCAAAGCCAAGAACACAGCATCCATGGGACCTGACAACATCCCAGGCTGCATTCTACACAAACTGCAGAATGAACTGGCACCCCACCTAAGCACCATGTTCAATCATAGCCTCACCTCAGGCTTTTTGCCCACTGAATGGCACACAGTAATGGTTATCCCACTCCACAAAGGGCGAGCCACCACTGACCCCAGGAACTAATGCCCCATTAGCCTAACAAGCTTGGTCTGCAAGGCCATGGAACATATCATCATGGATCTTATGCACAAGGACATTGGTAGATACCAAACTCTGGACCCCACCCAGTTCGGGTTTGTAAAAGGCAGATCATGTTTCCTAAACCTGATAGACTTCTTTGAAGCAGTCACCAAAGCTGTAGACAATGGTAAGGTGGTTCGCACAGCCTATCTAGATCTCGCCAAGGCTTTTGACACCATCCCTCACTCTGGAATTATAGATAAACTCACTAAACTAGGTATAAGACCCTATGTCACAAGATGGGTTGCTCACTGACAGAACCCACACTGTGAAAGTAGCAGACTCCAAATCTGACTTCAGACCAGTGAGAAGTGGAGTACCACAGGTTTCAGTCCTGGGTCCTCTCCTGTTTTGTTGTGAGGGCTATGTGTTCCATGTGGTGTGGTGCAAATGTTGATGTTCTCCTCTTACCCGCTATTCCGGTCTTGGCTGGAGAGTGCGTGGCTTCCAATTTGGATATATAAGTGCATTTCTCACAAGTCTGAGTGTTGGAAGGTAAGAGGAGAGGGTTGTCAGTGTACATGAGGCAGTTTCTACATTGCCTCAGGATGCCCATGTTCATTAGGTTAATAGGAGAAAGCACAGAGAACTGACCTTTAGACATGCCTGGAGGGGTGGACATTAATAATAAGTACTGGAGCTGTTTCCTTGTAAAACCTTTAGTGCTGGTAGCACTTTTGTGTGCTATAATAATTGTCACAAGAAATCTGGTAAAGTGCTAGACTAATAAGCTAGTAAAAGTGCAGGAGAGGAGAGAACTAGCAGATCTAAGGGAAAAATTGAAGAGCAGATTTTGGCACCACTCAGAAGCTTATAAACAGTCTTGGATATAACAAGTCTGTATCTGGACTAGACTAGTTACAGGAAAGGCAGGAAATAAGTGCAAATGTGGGCTTTTAAACCAGAAAGTTGAAAGAGATGGAAAAACTGCCCAAATGGCCAGTAAACTACAATTTCTGGACCAGAAACCACCCCTTTTGTGGTAGACAGGCTACCTAGTGCTTACCACTCCCACTGATAAGCTAGAAGGCTTCCCTTCAATACAGAAAGGCTTGGGGGGGCACAGAAGCTTACATACAGTCCTGGATACAGCAAATCTGTACAGGAAAGGTGGGGAAAGCACAAACATGGGCTTTTAAACCAGAAAGTTGAAAGAGATAGAAAAATTGTTCAAACAGCCAATAAACTACAATTTCTGGGCCAGAAACTACTCTTGTGGTAGCTAGGCTACCTAGTGCTTACCACTTCCACTGACAAATGAGAAGGCTTCCCTCCAACACAGAAAGGCTTGGGGGCTCAGAAGCTTACAAATAGTCTTGGATAGAGCAAATATGTATCTGGACTAGACTAGTTACAGGAAAATCAGGAAACAAGCTCAAACATGGGCTTTTAAACCAGAAAAGTTGAGAGAGATGGAAAAACTGACCAAATAGCCAATAACTACAATTTCTGGGCCAGAAAGCACATCTTTTGTGGTAGATAGGCTTCTAGTGCTTACTGTTCCCACTGATAAGCTAGAAGGCTTCCCTCCAATACAGAAAGGCTTGGGGGACTCAGAAGCTTATAAACAGTTCTGGATACAGCAAATCTTTATCTGGACTGGACTAGTTACAGAAAAGACAGGAAACAAGCTTAGATTTTTTTATATGGAAAAGCAGCCAAAACAGCACTAAAACAATTCAATTCCAGTGGAAGCTAGCACACTTGAGTGTGTAGCAATATTAGAGAAAATACAGTTTGAATACATGCAGTTTATTCAAACTGTATTCTGAACTTAATTTAATTATTGTTGTATTCAACTCTGAAGAGTTAAAATTACCAAAACTATACTTATCAGCTGAGGAGCAATTTTTTTTTTTTTTTTTTTTTTTAGTAATGTGGAAAGGGAGAAAGCAGGAAGAGAAGATAATTCAGGGTTAAGAACTCAAGTGGGCTGGCCTTCTCAAATGTTCTCTCTGTATTAGGTAGAATGATCTAATGACACTAGACTGGGAGGAGTGCCCCAGATCAAATTTACAGTATGAGTGAGCAACTGCAAAGCCAACAAGTATAAGAACAAGACACCAGTAGGGAGGGCAGGTGGGAAACTACTACAGCTACTAGCTCTAGCCACTAAATGAAAGTTTTAAACAGATAAAGGAGCAAGGAGACTCTAGAGAATACTTTTTACTGTAAACAAATCAGTTAAATGATACCTGATTAATACACAGACACCTCACAAAAAATGCACAGAAAAGCACAGATAGAGCACTCACAAACAGGAAATACAACTCTCAGTGGTGTGCTCTGTAGTGCGTCAAGGAGGTGACATTAGAAGCATTGTGCACTTCCATGGCGGTGACACTGGAAGCATTGTTTACTGCCATGGAAGAAACATTAGAAGCATCATGTGCTACCAAGGAGGTGACATTAGAATCATTGTGCACCTTCATGGATGTGACAATAGAAGTATTGAGTACCACCATTCAGGCGACATTAGAAGTACTGTGTACCGACATGGAGGTGACATTAGGAGCATTGAATACCTCCATGGAGGTAACATTAGAAGCATTGTGCACCACCTTGGAGGTGACATTAGAAGCATTGTGTACCGCCATGCAGGTAACATTAGAAGCATTATGCAATCTATCTGCTACACACATAACCTAATTTTTTCTACCTTAAATCTTTAAGTATCCAATCTATACTCAAATCTTCACTCTTAATTCCTATCTCAGTCACTACGTAGTACTACTTAGTACTACTTACCATGCTCAAAACCTACCAGATACTGTACTTACATTTCTTTTTGTATACTATGTTAAACTGAAGATGAATTACTCTATATTAATGCCATCTCCTAATCATTAGCATCAGATGTTTATATATTTTTAAGTATATTTTTGTTTTTATATGTATTTTGTGTGTTACTTTTAGTATGTTTTTTTTAGTATGTTTTTGTTTTGGAGCTTTTCTCCCCGGGCCTCCACTGAAAATGGACACGTATCCAGTTGGACTAGCCCGGTCTACAAATGTAAAATAAATAAAATAAATAAATAAAATAAATTATGTGCCACCAAGGAGTTGACATTAGAATCATTGTGCATCTCCATGGAGGTGACATTAGAAGCATTGTGCACCTCCATGGAGGTGACATTAGAAGCACTGTGCACCTCCATGGAGGTGAAATTAGAAGCATTGTGCACCTCCATGAAGGTGACGTTAGCAGCATTGTGTACCAACATGGAGGTAACATTAGAAGCATTATGTGCCGCCAAGGACGTGACATTAGAAGCATTGTGTATTGCCATGGAGGTGACATTAGAAGCACTGTGCACCTCCCTGGAGGTGACATTAGAAGCACTGTGTGCCAACATGGAGGTGACATTAGAAACATTATGTGCCATCAAGAAGGAGGTGACATTAGAAGCACTGTGCACCTCCATGGAGGTGACATTAGAAGCATTGTGTGTCATCATGGAGGTGACATTAGAAGCATTGTGTACCACCATGGAGGTAACATTAGAAATATTGTATACCTGCATGGAGGTGACATTAGAAGCATTGTGTGCCACCATGGAGGTGACATTAGAAGAAGGAATAGCTGCTGCATGTGGTCTGTCAGGTATTGCCTGTACCCTCTCCACTAGCAGGGATGGCTGCAGGATGTGGCGTGTCAGCTGTTGTCTGTACCTTATCTGCTGGCAGGGATGGGTATAGCATGTGGCATGTCACATGTTTTCTGTATGTATTTCACTGGCAGGGATGGCTGCTGTATGTGGTATGTCAGGTGTTATCTGTACCTTCTCTGATGGCAGGGATGGCTGCAGGATGTGTATGTCAGGTGTTGTCTGTACCTTATCTGTTGGCAGGGATGGCTGCAGGATGTGGTGTGTCAGGTGTTTTTTGTATCTTCTCTGCTGGCAGACATGGGTACAGCATGTGCTATGTCAGGTTCTGTACCTTCTGCACTGGCAGGAATGGCTGCTGCATGTGGTATTTCAGGTGTTGTCTGTACCTTCTCTGCTTGCAGGGATGGCTGCCACATGCATCACTGCATGCACTGGCCCCAACAATGGTCCTCATCAAGTGCTACTTTACCAGCACTGCTGTTGTTATTCCTAGCCATCACTCCCATTGTACACCATGGATCATGGCATTCATAATGGGTGTGCAGTGACAAATTCCACAGCTGTTATATCTGTTTCTCTATCACTCCACCACGGCATAATCTGTGTGGGTTTTTTGTAGGATTCCTCATTTTCCTGCATTTGCACAGTCAATCACATTACATTGACCTTTGTGCTCACATTATCTACATCTTTGAATCACCTTCACCCCGTGCAGTGCACTCTGTGCATTGACTTGTGTACTGCAGTGCATTGTCGATGAATTGCAGCCTGAATATCAGCATAGTGATGGAACACCCAGCAGTGTTTAGTTCCTTCGTTTAATTCTTCCTGGCTGAGGTATGCTGTGCAAGCAGGTTGCATGTTCTTCTGTTGTTCTGACATGTTGTACTGTGATTTCATTATTCAACTCCTTTAAAGACATACTGACAGAGTCCTAGTGATACTAAAGAAGAGATTTTTATCCTTTTACCAAAATGTAATTACCCAAATAATTCCAAAGACATACATTTGGAGCATTTCTCCCTGGGCCTCCACTGAAAATAGGGTCAGTCCTATCGGAGTTTCCAAGTCAACAAATGTTAAATAAAATAAATAAAAATAATAAAATAAATACAGTCTTGGAAAGCATTTCAGATTGCATTCTATGATTTTCTTTTGTGAGGACTTTTGCACCCACACCATACAACTCTGGTATTATAATTTATAATAGGATCTGGAGCTGTAACATGGAGAACATGGAGATAAGATGAAGTCTCTTTTGCAGCAACCTATCTGGAAGCATATGTGTATGTTTGCTGGACTGGTTAAGAATTTATTTCATTGATCCTTAGTGAAGCATGGTTTGCACCTCTCTCCCGCTCTCTCTCTCTCTCTCTCTCTCTCTCTCTCTCTCTCTCTCTCTCTCTCTCTCTTTCTGTCTCCCTAGCAGGTGTCAGCATTGCAGGAATTCAGTCCCCCCATCTAGGATGAGTGGTCCTATTTTGGCCACAGATCCCATCCTGCCTTGTTGGCTCAACTAGCTCTTGAGTTGCTAGTTGACCTCAGGTCACCTGGTTCACAATCTAGGTGTTAGCTATCTGCACTACAGAGCCAGCTGGCTTCCCTGACCTGTTACAATTGTTCTACAACCTCTTACTGTCATCTGCTATTTCACAGATTTGCTGCATGAGATTGCTCCTGGAGACAATCAGAGCCTGGTATCCCAAAGCACTACAAGTTATGAGTTCGTACATCTCAGCTATACTGCATACAAATGATATAAAACATTTTTGCTAAGAACATTTCATTAGACTACCTTTAGTTACATTTTGTAGCAGTAACTACAAGAATCTATATTTTAGCTACAAAACAGTATAAAACAGAACTGATTGAGTTAGATGATCACTGTAACATCATATCTTCATTGGAAAGTTAGAAAATGTGAACACTGGAGAAAGGAATCTACCAACTCACGTGCTTAAATATATGACAGGGCTAACTATCATGTGAACATTGGCTCTAGATGCTCCGGTTACTGATGATGTGACAGCCTGACACTATGTACAAAAATGGGAAAAGTGTTGTTAAGGATGAATGGAGCAATTAATATATAAAAGAAATATAGTCTTTATAACCGTATATTTATTTACAGGCAAAAATGAAATCTAACTGAGAGACAACTGGTGGCTCACTAAACAGAGGTAAAAAGTGTCATTCTTCAGCCACCCAGGAAATACTGGAGGATAAAGAGAGAAAATCGGTTGTTGGTACTCTAGAACATTCATAACTGCATAGGGAGAAAAACAAAGATAAGAACAGTGAATGTCAGGCAAAAATAAAAGAAGAAACCAAAATAGGCTCAAAAAATGATATTAATAGTAGGATGGCCGAGAGAAAGAACTCTAGTGACCAGCAGGTAACTCTTGCCATGACTGGGAATGAGATATGAGGAAATGAAATAAGGCCTCCAAAATAAATAAATAAATAAATAAATAAAAAATAAAACTAAAAATATTAAAAAAAGTAGACTTGACCCTCAACAAACCTGCTACAACCCCCTCCAACAGGTTCTTAATAAAAATGTTGAAATGAAAGTGCTGTAATGGGCAGACACCAAGCTAGCAGACCTAGAAGATAGGTCTAGAAGGGGAACTTTAAAGATTACTAGGTTGCCAGAGAAGAAAGCAGGAGCAGAATGCAATGCAACATTAAAAGAATGGGTGCACCAATGAGCCACCATACTGGTCGAAGGCATCCAAATGGAGAGAGCTCACCGGCAGCGTGGTACCCAGTGAGAACGGGAAGTGTGAAGCCGTGGGCGCTGATCGTAAAACTAGCGTCATGTGGATTCATGAAAGTAAGAACTATGGAAGCCAGGGAATAGACTCATGATTGAAGAATACACAGATTTCATACACCAATATTACTCAATGAAGACACAACAAAGATGAGGTGCCTTTGCCCCAGCCATTAACATATGCAAGACAAGGGCCCTTAGATGGCAGTTGTTTACACAGAAAAGCTGTGAGTTCTCAGAGCCAGTCACAGTTATGTAAGGATTTCCTAAACCAGTAAATCACATACAGAAGCACATAGAAGGAGCGGTAACAAGGGAGGCAGTAGCAGCAGAAATGGCAAAGAAAGAAAGAGTGGGGGAAGGAAATCCGCAGGGAGATCTTCTCAAAATGTAAAAGGAGACAACAGTTAAAAGACGAGGTTTCAATTATCCAAGAGGCAAGATGGAAGGCAAAGACTGGAGAGTATGAGGAGTGGAGTAAAGAAGTTCAGTAAAAGAAAGGGAGAGAATAAACAACAGGTTAGCTTCAGAAAAGTGGAGTAATAAAAACAGTGAAAAACTCTTATATGAACAAAAATGAAAAGGACAATTAACTAAGCATATGGGATGCAGAGGAAGGGGGTCGACCGAGGTAAAGACATGAGGAACCTTCATGTATGCCTTTATGTTTTGAGCAACTAGAGACATAAACGAGACTGAACTGTATTACAAACCATGAGACGCTAGGCCGAGCAAATACTCTCAAATGGTAAGAGTTGTTCTACACCCCGGACTCATCATACGAAAATAAGTCAAAAAAGGAGGAGGAGGAAGTGAGATGCAAGTAATAAAATGGGAATGAGATATCTAATGTTGTAAAACTGTTAGTATGAAGGTAATGTAAAAAAAAAAAAAAAGAGAGAGAGAGTTTAAGACCAAAGAAAAAGAGCATGGGGATAGGCTAGGAAAGAGATGACAGCAAAAAGCTTACAACCACGTTATTAAAGCAATGCATCATAGTATCACTTAATAATACTTATACAATAGAATATACAGAAAGGAACATAATCAGAAGTAAAACAACTATCAGGAACCTCAAAGCATAGGCATTAGGTAGAGGGTCAACAGATCTGAGAGAAAGGATGGATCATTTTTATACATGGTCTCCATGACAGGTGTTAAGGAATGTGGAAAGAAGCAACCAGAGAAAGGAATATGGCAATATAGGAAGATGGAGAATAACTGTGACAAAGTCATAGCGAGATAGGAAGCAGATGACATATAATGGAATACATTAAATACAATACTTGGCCTAGTCTGGAATGGGAAATGATAAGAAGGCAAGAGAAGTGTTAATATTGCAAAAGGGAACAAGACAGAGGTAAAGTGAAAGTGCATGGTCAAAAAGCCAAAATGTGAAGAAGGGTGAAGCTTGGGAGGCAGGATGGGAAGGCAAAAACTGATAGGAACAGAATAAAGAGGGCAAGACATTGCTGTAGCAATATGATGAACAAAAAGGCCACAGTCAGAGGAAGTCAAGAATGCAAATATCTATGGGGTGAATGAGACAGCTGTTCTGCGGAAATAAAGTGGATACAAGACACACAACATCCTTGCAGGCAGAAAGAAAAATAACATACGGAACATGAAAAAGAAACTATAAGGTTTATACAGACTTTGCATAGTTAAATGTAAGGGAACAAGAAGTCAGGATAAAACCACAAAAAATACAAATAATAATAACGGGAAAGGGTCAAGCAACATAAAAAAGGTATGAGGTAACACTAAAAGTAGTGATGGGGGATGTGAATGGACAAGTAAATGAAATCAAAAACAGGCTACTAAGATTGCTGAGACCTGAGAGATATCAAGCAGTAGCACTGCAGGAAACCCACCTAAAGAATGAACAAACTCACACACATTTTTAATGGCAACAGGAGCAACATGGGGCAATACAAGTAAAAAAGGCATGCCAAGAAAAGAAAGAAAAGGCATGGCAGTGTCCACACTGAGATGACTGAATTGGCAATAAGAGGAAGAAGTGCTAGACATTACAAGAATGTATGCAGGGACAAAAGGAGAAGTAGAAGTGAACATTATCATGATAATATCAGTTTATCTCCAGTCTCAAAGTGTCCCAAAAAATTACAGAGCTAAAGGCATGAATCATGGTATTTCACAAAGGGTTAAGTGTAATATTAAGAGACCGGAAACCAGTATGTTGAACAAGAGATGTCGACAAAGACCTGAGACAGACTGCAAAAGAAGCATAGATACCTAGTCAATATATGAAGGTGAAAGGCTGAGAGGATGTCTGGCTAAATTTCACAACAAGGCAGGAAAAAATGGCTATGCATTTTACGTTGTTAGACATAAAGCTTAGTCAAGACTGAACAAATAATATGTA
This sequence comes from Protopterus annectens, assembly GCF_019279795.1. Classification (NCBI taxonomy): domain Eukaryota; kingdom Metazoa; phylum Chordata; order Ceratodontiformes; family Protopteridae; genus Protopterus; species Protopterus annectens. The sequence continues at coordinate 1,209,138,736 of NC_056737.1, forward strand.
AATATAGAAAACAAGTAAAACCCAGCCAAGCTAGAGTCTAGTGGTTTGTGCTGTGATCCAACTGTTTCACTGGAGTTTACTTTGCAATAGCTGTTTCTACCCCAGTGCCCTTTTCTTCCTGGTAGAATGTCTATTGGAGTTGCATGTTGGCCACTGTTGTACGTGATCTTGTGATTGCCTGTCTTGCTGAACCACGTGTTGGCCACCATCAAACTTTTTTGCCAGACTGAAGTCTAGACTGGCCTCCCCTTCTTTATTCCTTTTGCTTCACCCATGTGGACCCAGGTAGTCCTTATATCCTGTTCTGTCTGATCCAGCATGTACATTCAGGTCACCTGTTATCAACACCAATTTATGTTGTCCTGCTTTATCTAATAGGACCTGGATTCACTCTTTTCCTCAGTATGACATCCCTGCTGTGGGACATTGGCTGTGCTAATGAATAGTGTTGTTTCCGTACACTGGAGTCTGATTGCCATGAGTCTGTCACTAATTCTGATGACATCACTCATTGTCTTCTAAGCCTCAGCCTCACCCTAGTTCCCACACCACTTCTAGTCTGCCCTCTTCCTGAGTAGTAGATTCTGGACCCCAAGCCATGTGTCTTTGCTGCAATGCCCTTCGATCTTGTCTCTTGGATGCATAGAATGTCCAGCCTCCTCCTTACCATCATATCAGGGGTCCAGGGAAGTAAATAGTGTGGGAAGAAATAGCCAGGGAATTGTTATGGCTAGGCTTGTATAGGCCCTAGGGCTGATAGCCTAGTACCAACCTATGAACCTATGTCATCCACTTCCATTCTCCAGGTCAGTGTACCTACATTGAGTATAACAGTTCATGGCAGGTTGATTGGTTTTATGTCTAGTTTTCTCTCAATAGAGCTATCCCAGGGAACCGAAGATGGCTTTATGGTGGGCACACACTGGCCAAATGGGACACATACACCCCTCCCACCATTAGCTTGGGTCTCGGTATAGGTCGGAGTCAGCCATGTCCTCAAGCCTGTTATCACTGGCAAATACCCTTTGACATTTGTCAACATGACCAAATCACCTAGAGCCAATTTTTACACTGTCAAGTGGATAGCCCTCGCACAGAGTGCTGTCTGAGATCCATGTTCTTCTATCCTCAGTATACTGTGCACCACAGTGGATGCCTCAAGCAGTTGGTCTATACAACTGTTAATTGTATAAGCACCAACTATAGTCTTTGCTGCTGCCCACAACTCTGTTTGTGAGTGAGTTTGAAATGGAAGCACTTGGCATGTTTTTGGGAGGTGGGAGGAACTTCACAGAAAAGCAGGGAGAACTTGCAAACTCCATACAGACATTGTCCAGTGGTTAGGAATGAACCTTGCACCTTGTGCATGAGAGGAGAAGACCTTAACCACTATAGCAGCTGGACAAAACACTAGCCTAAAAGTAAAATTATAGGAGAGACAAGTACTTCCTTAGAACTGTTGTTTCCTGATGTACTGGACAGAGCAAAAAGAGAAAGTGGAGTGGGTAGTTAACGAGTTGAGAAGTTCTCTAGAAAAGTTGGAGTAGGTAGAACTAGAGGAATGGGAAGAGTTAAAAAAGGAACTGGGGGGTAAGGTGCAAAGGAAAGAAAAACCGAAGAAATACACAGAAAGGTTTATATAGCGTGCAATGAAAGATGAGTTATAAAAGCTACAAGGGAAGAAACATAACAGAAACAAGCTACAAAAGGAAAGGGTGAGACAATTAAGACAATAAATACAGTTAGACAGATGAAAGAATATGGAGAAGGAAGTCCAGCTTGAAGAGTATATACTTTGAAAATACACCACAGGCAACTAGAGCCTTGGTGGTACATGTAAGACAAATAGAAGTTGAAAGAAAAGGAGTACAGACACAAGCAGTGTATATTCAAGGAAATACTGTAGGAGTTTAGGGACTATTATAGGAATCTGGAGAAGAATAGAGGGGTGGTGTCAGGAGACACAAGGATAAACTGGGATGAGGTTCCGTTGCCTAATTTAACAGATCAAGGAAGAAAAAAATTAACTAAAGTGATATCTTAGGTGGAAGTCAGGGAAGCATTAAAAAAGGAAGTTAAAAATCATGTGAGGAAAAAGAAACATCTTAAGTTGGATATCGATCAGGAGGTGCAAGTAATGCAGCTATCTGTACTACCACAATTCCTGTTCCCAGGACTTCGGTTTTTGAACAACCCCCAAAGAAATATATATATATAATGAAAACAGGATCACTGCAAAAAGATTTTTTGGAGGGGGTATGCACAGAGGATGGTGTATGAAGTAATGCTATCCAAAGTAAGATGAGGTTGGGAGTCCTGGAGATATGCAGTTATCTGAAGACCTGCCAACTAGTGAATATATTACGATTAATTGACATAGGTAGACTGAAAAGGCATAATCTTGTAAGAAACACAGCAGTTAAATAAAGGGTATGAATCTGGGAATTACTGTTCGAACACCTAAATGAGCAAGAACAAAAGCAGATAATGAAATGAAAAAAAAAACTGCCAACATACATGTTTCAGGAAGTCTAACTGATACACTAGAGTGATGAAATCATACCAACAGGAGGGAGAATGGAAGACAAAAAGAATAAAGCATTGTTATGAAGATGGAAGAGGAGAGGACCACAAGTTAAATACTGAGCACAGGTTGGGAGGGGTCTTAAAACTTAGGAAGAACACAGGAAGAATTTGAATTACCCAGATAAATGGAATCGGAATTCCAAGGTATAATATTGACGTGGGATACAATGAAAAAACAGAGGATACCTGGTGAAGAACCTCCACAGGTACTAGAAGAGGTAAACAAGGAGGCACTGGATAGCAAAAACCTGATTTTTAAAGGCATTGGAACCCTGGAAGGCCAAAGGACTCGATATAATTAGAAAAAATAAAGAAAATGGCAAAGATAATTACAAGAGAGAATAAATGCAGATGTATGTGTTAAGGTCTCCCCAGATATGACACATAGCAATGACGTTTCAAATATTTGCCTGGAAATGCCTCCACTGATATTTTTATACACCTGCCAAACTAAGTTGGAGAACCATAACACCTGGGGGCGAATGCTGGAGGAGTAACAAGGGAAGCAGAGGCACATCTCTACGTATTATTTTGGATTATCTCTGTATTAATCTGATTTAAGGAAGAATTAAAAAAAATGGTGGTGCCCTGTGTGCAGCGGCTGCTTCTGCTCAACAGAAAAATGTGCATTATTTGTCTTGTTTTATATCAAAATCATCAAAAAGAACAGAATCAGGTGGAAATGCAGAAGGAAAATTAAGTTATGACAGAGATAGCTTACTGGAAATTCAGCACTTAAGCTCACAGTGCAGAAGGATTGATGGGCTGCTGTCCACAGGGCTTGTGAGGCCTACAACACTGCATGAACTACAGGAACAAGGGATTATACTCAGATATGGTCCAAATTACTGTATTCAAACAAAGCTGTCTGCTATCATATGCAGGAAGTGGAAAAGAAGGAAAAGATGTGAACAAAACAAGGAAGCAAGGATCTGGTGCTGGACTCTCTGCCAGGTTAAAAGCTAATCCATCAAATCCACACAACCGTTTGAAAGGACACCAAAGATAAACTTGTAAAAACTATAGTAGATGCCCAGACAAGCAGTAGAAACACCATAAGCTCCACGCATATAATGAAACAAAATAGTACCAAAGTCTTTATTTGTTAAGCGCTTTCATCCCCTGTATGAACCTTCGGGGACTTCATCAGAACTAAATAAACCTGCTTCAAGATAAGCTCTTTTTATAAATGCATGGTTAAATCAATGAAACAATTAAGTAATTAAGTAAATAGTTAAATAAAAGGATTTAAAGACATACCATAAAATCACAAAAAAACTTTCCATACGATATAATAATAATAATAATAATAATAATAATAATAATAATAATAATAATACATCTTCTAAATATGTTCCTTTAAAATGTATAAAACACGTAGGAAATGTAACAGCAAACTAAAATGAAAAGCCCTCAAGCCGAAGAAACCAACACTAAGGGGCGAAAACGTTTTGTTTCTAATAAAGAGCGTTAAAATAGTGTTGGTTTCTTCGGCTTGAGGGCTTTTCATTTTAGTTTGCCTTTAAAATGTATGTAAAAATAGCTAACAATAATAAAACATGAACACTTATTGCTTGGATAACCCAATCAAATTTTGTTGTATAATATCTTAAAATGTTAAGTTTCTTTCTCATCACTGGAACCAAGGACACATAATCATTTAATCCAGGTTCCACCAAGCCTTATAATCCAATGGAATTCTCTCAGGTCAACCTGGAGTTCCCACCAACCACCTCTCAAGTTGTGTGGGACAACTTCTAAAATTCCAAACTTGAATTTTGTATTCCTTTGACAAACTAGTATGTGCCTGTAAAAGGCATTATTGATGTTTTTCTTTGGTAATGGCATATAGGTGCTCGTATATTCTAGTTCTAAATTTCCTTTCCGTTTTGCCAACATAAAAATATGAACGTTTGGCAAATGGAAATATAAATGACACCTTTTGTATTGCAATTACCTTTGTGTAAAGGGATGCCCGTACTGATACCTTCGATGTACACTACATCATTTTCCAAAATAAAGTGCATTGGTTACATCGACCACAGCTAGTGGTTCCTTTAGTTGACAAGGTGTAATAACATGTTCCGTCAAGTATTTGAAATTTTTACCTGCTTGGTAAAGCTTGGTAGTTGACCTAAGGTGTTAAATATGTCTGTGTTACCTTTAAATATGTTCCAGTTCCTCTTGATAATATCCCTATGTGTTCATTCGCCTGCACCAAACGGGATGACCATACTCGTGTTGTACCTCACCATTCCTATTTGTTGATTGTTTGCTTTTTGAATTATCTTACCACTACCTAGTAGGGGCTTGTATTTTGTCCCCCATCCTTCTATCATTTGTTTTGTGACCCTATCAAGTATTCCATTAGGGTACCCTCTTACCCTAAACATTTCTGTTATGTTAGCTACCTCGTCCAAAAAAGTATCTCATGTAGAACACATTCTTCCTGTCCTTACCAACTGCCCTTTAAAGATGTTTCTGTTAGTATGGAAAGGGTGACTACTTTGAAAATCGAGGTAACTATTAGAGAAGGTTTCCTTCCTGTAGATACTGGAAGCGAATCTTTTGTTATACGTATCCTTAGAAATCATCACATCCAAGTAATTGATCTTATCATTAAATTGGTTATCTGTAAATTTAAAAAATGGACATATCTGGTTAATATAGTTCAAAAAAATATTTAAATTAACCAAGAATCCTTCCAGAGAATAAAAATATTGTCCAAAAAACAATAGTAAGTAAACCACAAGTGTTGGTAACTGCTTGTAAAATATATTTATTTTCCCATGAATAGAGAACCACATTGGCATAAATGGGGGCACATGTTGGCCCCATTGCCACCCTCTGAGTTTGCCTGTAGAATTCTCCTTCAAAGGTGAAATAATTGTTGGACAAAATATAATCCATAACTGCCATAAGAAAATTAATCAAAGTGTCAGAAAATATGGTAAGTTCCCTAATGGCGTCATGGAAAATGTCCAATCCCTCCTTATGGGGAATTGAGGTAAATAAATCCACTATATCAATAGTGGAAAAAAATCACATTACCATTGTACCATCTTTCATTACTTTTGGATAAAAAAACTCCAAGAGTCCTTGAGTAAATAATCAGCAGAGTCATCTGAATCCTTTAAAATTCTATCCACAAAAGTACATAAAGTGTGTGTAGAACAGTTACATGCAGAGATAATAATCCTAAATGGAGGTTGCTGAATACACTTATGCACTTTAAGGATACCAAAGGCTGTTGGTACTAAGGGATGTTCTGTTTTGAAAAAATTGTATAAGTCCTCTGAGATGACTTTTTGAAATAAAGAATCTTCCAGAAATAGTTGAATCTTCCTATGTGCAAGGGTAACTTAATTCCTGGATGAAATCTTATATTTTTCAGTTTCAGAGAACATCACAGTGTAACCTATTTTTACATACATTTTTAAACAAACATATTTAGATGATTTATTATTATTATTATTATTATATAGGATAGGTTCATAGGTTCATACTAGGCTATCTGCCCTGGGGCAATTACAAGCCTAGCCCGATTTTGTTTGGCTTATGCCACCCCTTGATTTGAGTATACTGTGCCCTTTTTAAGGTTTAGTTTACTGTGCCTCTGTCTAATAGTGACACGGAAGTAATCCCTGGGACAAACCTATGATCCCCCATCCACTCATCAAGATTCTTCTTGAAGAGATTCAGTGAGGTGCTCTGCCTAACATGAATTGGAATTCTATTCCAGAGCGAAGGGAGCCTCTGGGTTATGAATCTGTCCCTCCAGCAAGTTCTATTTATTTCTGTGCTGAGGTTCAAGTCCCTCGAGCGTGTGGCTCTAAGGGATTTAGATTTACTGAGATGGAGCATGTCCATTAATTCTGGATTGGACATAGCTTTATATGTCAGGCGTAGATCGCCTCGAAGTAGGCGGTATTCAACTGAGTAGAGCTGGAGTTTTTTTAACCAAGCAGCATATGGCATCTGCTTGAGTCCCCTGACCCTCTTGGTGAGGTACTTTTGGGGTCTTTCTAATTGCTGCAGGTGTCGGGTAAGGTACATACCAAAAGGGGCATTGTATTCTATGATGGACCTGATGAAGGATGAATAAAGGGGCACGATTACCTCTCTTGATCTAGATGTGAATCTTTTCACGATGAGGTAGGCTATGTAGAAGGCCTTTCTAACCACTTTGGCAATGTGGTTGTCAAAGGAGAGATTGCTATCAACTTGGGTCCCCAGTTCCCTAATTACTTTCTCTGTACTTAATGGGTTACCGCCTATGTGGTAATTTGTGGGCACATTGTTTTTGCCAAAGGGTATGACTATACACTTTTTGGCATTTAGCTTTAGACCATGGCTCTGGCACCAGTTATCCATCTCTGTGAGACCTTTTTGAAGGATGTTTGTGTCAGCTGGAGAGTCGATTATGGCACCCAGTTTGCAGTCATCTGTGAACTTGGTGAGCCATAGTCCTCCCACGTTGGCCTGTACCTCGGAAAAGTATATACCAAACAAGAGCGGTCCCAGGACAGAACCTTGTGGGATGCCACTTGTGACCAGTTTCGAGTCTGACATGGCTCCAGCAACTCTCACTCTGTGGGTTCTGTCTTTGAGCCAGTTTGCGCCCCATCTTGTGACATAGGGGTTTATATTTAAGCTGGATAGCTTATCTATGATGCTCGAGTGGGGTATTGTGTCAAATACCTTTGCTAGGTCCAGATAGGCTGTGTGGACTACCTTCCCTTCATCTATGGCTTTGGTGACTGTTTCAATGAAGTCAACCAAGTACAAAAGGCAGGATCTGCCCTTTACGAAGCCAAATTGGGTAGGATCTAGTGTCTGTAGGTCCCCAATGTCTTTGTTTATGAGCTCCATGATGATCCTCTCCATAGCCTTGCAGACTAGGCTAGTCAGGCTTATGGGGCAAAAGTTTCCAGGGTCCGTAGAGGCTCCACCTTTGTGGAGTGGGACCACTGTTGCTGTACGCCATTCTGTGGGCACATATCCTATAGTGAGGCTGAGATTGTACAACTGTTTTATTTGAGGGATTAGTTCTTCTTGGAGTTCATGTAGGATGCAACCCGGGTATGGAAAGTTTTTTTTGTGATTTAATGGTATGTCTTTAAATGCTTTTATTTAACTATTTACTTAATTAATTAATTGTTTAATTGATTTAACTGTGTATGTATAAAAGGGGCTTGACTTGAATGGGGGTTTATTTAGTTCTGATGAAGTCCCCGAAGGTTCATACAGGGGATGAAAGTGCTTAACAAATAAAGACTTTGGTACCTGGTATTTAATTTCATTATATGTGTGGAGCTTATGGTGTTTCTACTGCTTGTCTGGGCATCTACTACAATTTTTAAAAGCTAATCCATACAGGCCTGCCCTCCCATCCTTGCTACTGGCCAATGTTCACTCCTTGGATAGCAAAATGGACAACATAAGACTGGAGTTATCCACTCAAAGCAAGGTGAGAAACAGCTGCGTACTTATGTTTACTGAGGCATGGTTAAACAATAATATAAATGATAGTGCAGACTATGTAGAAGGGCTTACATTATTTAGAGCAGACAGAAATCAGGCACTCTGCAGAAAATCAAGGGGAGGGGGATGTCTGTATCTATGTCAACAATAACTGGTGTACCAACTGTAAGTTGGTTACTAGACACTGCTCTGAAGATATCGAGTTTATATCATTGAAATGCAGACCTTTCTGTCTGCCATGGGAGTTCAGTGGTGTGAGCATCACAGTGGGGTATACCCCCCAGTGCCAATACCAACGAGGCACTGAATGCACTTTACCAGTCAATCAGTGAGCTACACAACCAGATTCTGGAGTTTGCTCACATAATAGGAGGTTATTTTAATTAAGCAAATCTGAAAACAGTTTTACCTCATTACTTCTAACGTATGGTCTTTGCAAAAAGGGGAGAAAACATTCTGGATCATGTCAAGCTGGCATATAAGGCAGTACCTCATTCACATCTGGATAATTCAGATAATCTCTCCATTATGCTACTACCAGCATATAGCCCATTGTTAATCAGAGGAAAGCCATCCAGGAAACAAATAAG